>NW_017306395.1:1403952-1459330 GCF_000935625.1 Nanorana parkeri
TCTAGCATTTTCATAAGAAGTGAATAGCAACAGCAGCCCACACATTCCTTTAATGACAGGTCTTCTTTAGTCATTTGTGTTTTAAACTAAACTCGTGAGTTATGGGTCAAAATATCTGCAATAAAGTATAGATAGGGATGTTTATGGTCACACTCAATAGTCACATGCCAAATGACTTTGCACTTTTTAATGCTCAACAGAAGACAACATAATGCAAAAAACTGACACACTATTTAAGTGCAAGTGATAGTACATATACAAAACCTATTTAATCCAGATATGTATTCACTAAAGTAGTGTGGGGCTAAAAGCCTTGTCAGGTTTTTATTTCTGTATGTGTCTATGTTAAAGACCAATCACTCCGTGTCCTGGCTGCCATTGTTGAGGAGCTGAATTTTTACTTTGTTCGTTTTAAAGTTAAAAAACTGACAGTGACAGAATATATCCGTCAGCCTCTAGTAGTTTTACACTTACTTTGAAGGAATTTGAAGTGAGAACTGCTTCAGGCAGTGAATATAAGGAAGACAGTTGGCCCTGATGGTATCCCTGGGAGAGTAGTTAAAGGATTCCTAAACTCTCCGTTTTTTTGCATATATCTACTGCTAGCAAGCAGTAAATATAGTCCAAAAGTTTGTGTTTTTTTTTTAAACGCTTTAAAAGCGGTTTAAACTTACCCCAGTCTTCACCACGCGCTCCCGTCTGAAAATCCGAAAATGCTCGGGCGGCCTCAAAGCATCTTGGGGTGGGCGCATGCGCAGTTCGGATTTTCGGTCGGGAGACGAGGAGAGACACAAGATAAGTCTATGGACGGCGTGCACCCGCATGCAGACACCGCAGGACAGGAAGTGCCAGCAAGGACAGAGGAGTCTGCGCTGGATAGGAGTCTGCGCTGGATCGGAGAGCCGCCGCAGCGCTGGAGAGAAAGCTGAAGGACAGGAAATAAGATCGAATTAAGAGACATCATTTAAGTTAAGTGACCTTCAGGGTGTCTGGAGGGTGGCTACTTTTGTTCCCGTGTGTGTGTGTGTGTGTGTGTGTGTGTGTGTGTGTGTGTGTGATTGTGTGTGTGTGTGGTCCAGTAGCCACCGCTCCATGCTTGCTCCTGTGATGGACTACAGTCTGTGCTTCCTTCACTACCCAATCTGTCATGATCAAGTTCTATTCTATTTTATCCACTGACTGCAGTGGATAAAAGCCATTGCCAGGACTTTGCAGAAGGGCCAGAGTAGACAACTTTATGACCAAAATTACCATTTCTATTGCCATGTAAGGCAGCTTACACATATAGTTCAAATGTATTTAGCCGATTACCAGTGTTGTTCATATGTAGCAGGCTATTAGCTAAATAGTGGTTCCATTTAAGAAAGCAAAAGAACATTCACCTATACTGATAAGTAAACTGCCAGTGCTGCACTCCCCTTTGAAAAATCATAGTTGCCTAGCCGTTATGTTTATCTAAAGTCTTCAATACTTTAACTCACATACCCCAACAAGTATGCAGACCAGAGGTTCTGCCTTCTCCAGCTGCATGTTTGACCTAGGTCAGTGATGCCAAAAAGGTATTGATAGCAGACAGGCAAGAAGTTTGTAATGACAGCCTTTGTATTCACCATTCATACATGATTCCTTTCCAGAGGAAGGCAAACTCTGGCCCTCCAGCTTTAGTACAAATCTGATTAGGCACTGCAAGACTGACAGCTGCAAGCATGACACCGGAGGCAGATGCATGATGGGTTTTGAAGTTTCACCACACATGGAGGCCCCGGCATGTGCCTACCACAGCTATAAGCCATGCTCTGTGTATAGGTCTATTCTGCTATCTTGGCAGCAAAGTAACATCTTTCAGCTTATTATAGACACGAGAGACTGACATTGCAGTGCAGAACAATATCCCTATGTAGACCTTAATACAAAATGACACGATTTAATATCAAGAATACATCAGGATTATCCTTTCAGTCTATAATGATTGGGACAGCACTGCATAGAGCAACCTGTATTTGGAATAATTACCAAGTGTTTCCTAGCCTGAGGGGAGCTACGGAACATTAAGTCCTTCAGGTATACCGACCTGGCCCAGTTCCCGAGGAACCTGATGTAACTAAAGTCTCTTGGCTCTTTCCATAGTGAAACACCCTGTATAGCGTGGTTGTGTTTCCCCAAGCACGGCACAATTCTACAGACATTAGAAAAGGACTCCTCTTACTAAAACGAGATGGTTCTGTTGTAATCAATAACTGCCTCACTAAATATAACGAGCCATTGCCGAGCAACCAGTACGCTTTCAGTCTTGGTTTGCCTATTTCCTTGTAATGGAAGCCAACAACCTTTTCTTCTCAATAGGAGAAACAAAAAGACAAGTATGTCATAGGATTGATTTGATAGGTGCCTTGAAGTGTGATTTAAATGACTCCTTATGTTTTCAAAGTTTTTATTTTTATTTTAGATAAACATCTATGTGTGATAGTTAAATGTAATTTTGTATTAAGCTGGCTTCACACCGTTCCACTTCTATTTTTTGTGGCACTCAAAATGTTGCCAATTATTATTAGTTAGCAATCATACATGTATACAAGTACAGCCTGCCTATCCAAAGCTTCAGTTATCGTTGTAGTGCACAAGTCCAGCATAGCCCCATTTGTTCAAAATCTGGTGATCTTGGAAACCCTTTTGCCTTAACATTCGTTAATGCAAGAGATCTATCCTCACACAGATCCATTGTTGGCTCCTATCGCTCACATACAGAAACCCTAATTGATCATAGTTTATGAGCATGAAGTTGCTTATAGCCACCAGTCACATTCAAACCTTGCACACATGAATCCAACTGGCAATATCAACAAGATTTCCAGAAAATTATTTAAACACCTGCATGTGAGGAGCTTTCTAGATTCAGGATGTGGCAGATCACAGGAAAAATCATATAGTCTAAATACAAAAAGGCATGTGTATTCTTACCTGAGTCTTAAGCTTTGAGTATTTCTCCTAGATCTGTGCAGTGGTTAGGTGTGAATCTTTTCCTCTGTGTAGGAGTTTCCTGTAATAAAGACCAGTCATTGCTGCTCTCTCTCCTTGTGCAGGGTGACTGGTCTTGAATCCAACCTTTGGTATTTTTTTTGGTTCCCTCCTACAGCTCCGATCTCTGCACAGGCTGTGTACAGCACAACAATGATGTTGTTGCAAATACAACTGCTAATGCAGTATTGTCTTTTGAGCTCTAGATGGCGCTGGAGTGCAAAGCCAGTCTATGATAGTCTATGTTAGTTTTCAATATGTATACTTATCTGTGATATGTGTGTTTCCTGTTGGATGCTGTATTTCTGTATACATGTATGCAACATTCTTCTGAGTAAGAACTTCTCAAGATCTCAGTGAGTCATCTAAAACACGTAACCAACAGATGTCACTGCTACATTTCCAAGGCAATATCTGGATTTGCGAAAACATCTGGTGCACACAGTGAATTTATTTCATTTGTGGTTATTGAGAAATGTATTTATATGAAAGTTTTTGTTCCTAGAGTTCACATTTATGGTATACTAAGTGAACTTTTTTTTTACTTCACCACATATTCCTGATTTGTTGGATCGTATTACCAGTTCATCATTTGGCTTCACATGCTGCCTGGAGAGGCTTTAAGCATTTACAAACCAAATAGGGTTTTAAAATTCAGAACCAGAATTGAAACAAAGTGCCTAATAAACAAATACAAGGGAGCTTCCATAAAGAATGTAGATTGATTGGCAATGATAAGCGTTTAGTTATTTACTATATAAAGAGAAGCTTTAGAAAGGATGCACAAACGTGCAGAAGTAGATATTGGGGTAGCTTGCCAGTTGTAATTACAGTTTTAATTGCAGGGATTATTATTGAGAAGGAATCTTTGCTCTGTTGCCGAGACACTTGGAAAAGAGACAGCTATTGTGTTTAACTATCCTGTAATGCAAAGACGTTCTGAGGAAGGGGGCTTGACCCCGGAAACGCGTCAACACCGCCACACAGGCAGATTGCAGTCTTAACTGCTGTTTCTTCCAAAACATCCACACAAGCTGTTTTATGAACCTACATTGTGAGTACCATTGCAATTTTATCTTTGTGTCTTTTAAAATAAAAAATAATCTGCACTAGGTTGGGCGCCCTTCTGTCCTTTTTTGTATTCCAGTTTTACAGTTCCTCCCGGCTGAAGTGGGGCAGCACCCCTAGTTGTTTTATAAATACTTAATCATCAGGATCCGTGCACAGCGCTTTGACGTCACTATATCCTGTAGTGCAGTTTAGGGAACAGTGTGATCTCGACAGTAAGACAGAATTCACCAACAAATCATTTCCTGGTCTTTATGACAGATTCTTTTTGGGCCAGTAAACCTAAAATATAGATATACCTGAATAGTAACGAGAAGTTAAATGTGTGATTTGTCCCTTTCTCCATAGTATTGCGGTAATGGCCCTTTAAAAAACATGGCTCTTCCTGTGTGCAATCACCACATGTTTTTTTAGGCTGCCGTTACATTCAACAGCCATTAACTGAGACCGTCCTGGGATTTTTACCAAAATCCTGGTGTCCCGTGGATCGTGGCTGTGTCCTGCTACCACCTGGGTGTTGGAACACTCATTCCTGCTCCCAGCTTTGGATCCTTTGCTGTCTGTTGGGTGGAATGATCTGTTGTCTGACATGTACTACAGTTCAAGCAGAGGGAGGCAGCAGTGCAGGGCGCAGAGTGTGGACAGGTAAGGAAACAACTGAATACCAATGACTCCCACCCTAACTTCATCAAGCGCCAATGTTCCCTATCCTTCCATGGAGTACCGCTGCCCTCCATCTCCCTCTGCACAGCATCAGCACCCCCCACTCCCTCTTCCTCCACAGAGCACCAGTGCTCCCCCCTCTCAACAGAGTACCAGTGTCTCTTTTTTTGCCCCACTGAGCACCGGTGTCCCTCATCTGCCACCACTGAGTACAGGGGGTGATGATCACTCAACACACACAGGACTAGCAAACTAGAAAAGTGCATGCAGTGTATTACATGCTCGTATTAGTATCACTCTAGGAACCTCAATGTGTTAAGCTATCTGATCCAATTAAATTTTTTGATGCAGTAAAAGATCAAACAAATTAAACATTGAAATGTCTGATAGCCATATGGACTCAGGCCAGGTTCACACCATATTCCAGACCAGATCTGGAATGTGGTGCAGCCACGTTTTTAGCACGATTTTGGAGCTTTATTTTTTGCTTAAGGGCCCTGCCACACCAGCTGCGGTGCATTTCAGCATTATTTGCTGCTGGAATGCACTGGAGCATACCCCGTCCGACTTCCTGTGTTCAGAGGTGGGAGGGGGGTGTGGCGGTGCCATTCATGTCAATGGGGGGGGGTTGAACCTGCAAAGCCATTGACATAAATGGTACCGCCATAGCCTTGAATTCAAGAAGCCTGCGGGGATGCGCTCCAGTGCGTTCCAGGAACGAAACATGCTGGAATGTAAAGGAGCTGGTGTGAACCGGCCCTTGAATGGGCTTACAGGTGCGTTTCATTGTGTTTGCATGCATTTTTGATTCGTTTCCATGTGTTCCAGTGCATTCCAGATCAGAGAAAATTAGACAAGCAGTATTTTTCTGGCCTGGAACGGACTGCACTGGTGTGAACAGAGCCCAGAAATGCCATATGGATACATTGGGATGCTTTTTTGGTCTGGGAAAAAACTGTTATGGTGCAGACATGGTGCAGACATGATCCAGACATGGTGTGAACAAACCTTCAGTGACTTTAAACATAATCTTGACACAAGAGTGCCTCATTAAAGCCTTGCTCAGCAGGTGTGTTTCCCTCTGAAGTTTTCTCATGTAGAAAACACTGATAAATATTCATACTCTGAAGTCTAAAGGTGCCCATACACCTGCCGATTATCGTACAATAATCGCGGATGATCCTGCGATCGTATGATAAGCGGCAGGTGTATGGAAGGCGTGCAACCATTTCTACTGTAGGGTCGCACGTCTTGTCTTCAGAGCACGCTGGAAAACCTGCCGATAACCGTAAGATTTTCGGCGGGTTAGTGGCGTGCTCGGAAGACAAATGCCGGACGGGCCGGTGTGCGCAAGCGCACACTGCTCGCTCAGCATTGGAATCATCGGAAGCCCTCCCCTCAGCGGGGCGGGCTTGCGATGATCGCAAGTACGATCTGCCTTTCCAAGATGGGCAGATCGAACGAGATTTTAATTACCTTACAACCATCGCACAACGAAAGTCGTGCGATGGTTGTAAGGTGTATGGGCACCTCAAGTGTTGGAATTTACATTACTTAGCATCTGCTGTCAATTTACCAAAAATTTCAGTGATTGTGTTAGCCCAAAATTCACATTATGTTCTGGAGAACCTCAAACTGCAAGCTCATAACAAGACCACCAAATCATTTATTAATAACGTTGAAGTGGGGCTCCTGTGCCAACAATTAAGTGGTCAAGAACACATACCAAAGATTTCATACAAAAATGCAGCTCTAGCAAAATAAGGTTTTAGAAGGTGTCTACCAATAGAAAGAGAATCTTCCTCAACACTTTACTGTTTGAATAATCATGAAATGCAGCAAAGGTTTAAAATGCCAACCGATTTCCTCCCTTGAATAAAGATTTTCCATAAATGAACAGTACATTACATAGAGATGTTCAACATTGCCCAAGGTCATTAACTGACAAAAGTGAGTAAGAAGTACACTCAGCAGAACAATGTCAGCTCCACAGTGAACGCTTCTACCAACATTGTCAAGAACTACTACCTCCCTGTCACTTACCGTCCTCCCCAATAGTGCAGCATTGCAACAGAATTAATATTAACTGACAGGGCGGGGTGCAGCTGACATCTACTTCAGGTTTCAGGAGTATTACACTGGATCCATAGCGCTGTATTGTTACTCTCTTAGACCCAAAGCCCTGTTCCTTTTTTCCTGCACAATTGCCTCTCAAAAAAAAGTGCACCACAACTATTAAAAATTAATATTTAAGTAGGCAAGTTAGAATTATATGCAAGTTAAATGACTCATACTGATTGACATTTGGTCAAGGAAGTCAAGTTAAATGCTAATAATAAATGAAAGGAAATGTGTTCTCTAAAAAGAAAAAAAAAGAAAAAATGACACCATACTTTCCGCTTAAGATTACATATCAGTTTGTCAGTAAAAAAATAAAAAAGCAACTATTTGAAGAAATTTGTCAAAGCAAGTGCAGGCTTCTCTCTCAGAACATACTCTTGTCAGAACAGACCGAGGAAAGACCATGTAGAAGGAGGAAGAGGAGACTGTGCAGGAAAAAGCACAGTAAATTAAGCATTTAAATACTTACTGGCAGTGTTTTCCTTACAAGCACATTAAAAAATATATTTATGGAATCACCTTTGAACTTGCTAGAAAATTTGACTACTTCAGGAATAAAAAAAAATAAAAAAAAATAAAAAGGAATTTTCCTGGCACTTCCCCTTCCCTCATTGTACATCATAGCCCCTCCTCCTGTCGAAATACTGCACATGAAATCTTATGGGAAGACTTTTGTTGAAATAATGGTTTGGCGCCAGGTGCTTTAGTAGCATCACTGCTTTGCTGGTGCTGGCTTCTGTGCAGCAAATGGGCATCAAATCAAGTGTATTTTACACATTGATAGTTTTTTTGTTTTGCTTTTTCCCCCATCTAGAACAGCATGCTGAGTCTGTCAAGAGAGTGTGCGGCCCAAGCAGATAGCCCAGAAGTCATTTTGCGAAACCTCTGTGCATCAGAACTGCTTAGAAGAACGGGATAAATTCCCCATCTTGTCCTCAAAAATTAACCGCGAGTAAAAATGAAATAAGTTTTGCATACATACCATAAAATAGTTTTGATTTCAAGTTAGCGGATCTGATTACCACCATTCCGTCGGGATTATCTCTTTACCCGATTTCTCAAATCTGCCCACCTGCCATAGCTATTACTATGAAGTGTGCTTGTAATGACTGCACAATTTACATTTCAAAATTATAGAAAATGCGCAAATGAGAAGTCGGTGTGGAATGGCGGAGAGGATTCCGCTTGAAGTCCCTAAATACTTCTTCAAACATCTATCAGAAGGTATTAACATAAAAAAAATTTTTTTTTTTATATGAAAATTAAATATATCTACAAAATGTTTGGAGGTACTTAAAGCCCAACGGAACCTTCAGTTTTATTAGAGCTCAACATATTCCAGCTGCGTTAAAACATAAAGATGTGGGGGCGTGGCTGGCGCTCGAGCTGAATGGCCGCACGATAGTGAAGCTCTGAGCTGCAGCCATCCTCAAGGCACACAGAAACAGCGACTGAGGCCAGATCTTCTCGGAATTCCCGTTAACCTTACCTCCCATCCACTTGGAGATGAGTAAAAAGCGGCGGGGTGTCCGCCCGAAGAAATTGACGGACTTCTTCTTCGGCCCGGACAAACGGAGGACACAAGATGGCGCCGGGGCCTCGCCTCTCTCGCCATCCGGGGGGTCGAGAGGTGGCTCGAGGAGTTCTTAAACCGGCATGCAACCGTCCGCTGGGCATCCGGGACAAGCATCAGCCAAGTCCAATCGATCGGACACACCATCCACCCGCAGTCCAGCAAAATCTAAGCCGCGGATGGAGGAGCCGTTTGAGGCCCAAGATGGCGCCGAGATCTCGCCCCGCTCGTCTGCCGGGGGGTCACAAAAAAAAAAAACATAAAGATGTTCTTACAGTTTGTTTTCTTTCTAGCCACAGCCTTCATAGATAAGACTGTTTTGCTGGTATGCTACAGAGTGGGGAATGCCCATTTTGCGGAATCTGTGATCTCTCTGCAGAGGTCCAAACACACCCTTTGAGGAGTCAGAGCTCTCCAATCAGCATTGTATATGTGCTTTGTTGATTCCTCAGCTATAGTTTGACTCCATAGAGGGCGTGTTGGACTTCTGCAGAGAGATTACTGCTTCACCAAAGAGAGCAAGAGTCCTGCTCTACAGCATGTTAGCAGGGGGTAGGGCTTTTCTACCGAGGCTGTGTCTGATTTTTTGATTTGGCACACGTGGAATGCATTTAACCCATTTAAACTGAAGGATCGATTAGGCTTTTAGCTTAGTTGAGATCATGGGGCAGTTGGTAAAACTGGTTTTCAAAAAGGAGGTATACATTTGTTTTTACAGTAAGAACTTTAAATGGCTAGTTCACACCAACCACAGTGCGTTCGGCCCCATTGGTACCATAATGCCCTTGATTGGATTGCAGCCAGCTCACTTTGTTTTGGGGCAGGAGAGGGCGTGGCGGTGCCCTCTGGCTGCAATGTGATCGCCGCACCGCCATGCATGGCACATCAGTGCCTGCGTTCCGGTGCAGTCAGAAAAAACTGTACATGCAGCATTTTCTGACCAGAACTCAGGCACGTATGTGCTACGCATTCACGTGCGGGCGATCGCATTGTGCCCGGAGGGTGTGGCTGCGGTGCCATTGACTTCAATGCACAGCCATGCCCCTTCCCGCCCCAAAACAAAGTGAGCCGGCCGAAATCAGGCCGGAACGCACTGTGGCTGGTGTCAATTAGCCCTTAATATGAAGAACAGTCTTCTACAACAGCTGGTTCTAGCCAACTCAGTAGTTTCCTTTAAAATATAAATGGCTAGAAATATTTAAATAAACAACACTAGATTGCTGATCCATGCAGTATCTGGCTTGTAGATCATAAAATAATTGTATTATCTGATAGTCTTTTTTTTCAACCCAATTATTCTACTATATTCCAGTAAAGTTGAAAAACAACAATTTAGAAGTCCAACATCGGCACTGCTGAAACTCCACATGGACAAATATGAAATTAGAAAAATATAGCTGGCCATAAATGATGCAGCCAAGTACCCCTGAAGATCAGTTCATGAGAACTTCTGATACTAGAGAAAAGTGAATCTACAACATTTGGCAGGTTGTGAGAGCCCACTATAAAAAGTGTGTATGTAAAAGAGATAGTTTGGGCTCAAAATGTCAACATTATGACCCCACCATCCTAACAGATAAATCAAGCAGATGAACATCCTCATATCTTGCCTGAATTTGTCCCATGCCATAATTTTCATGTTTCCTTCTTCTCCATAAGGAGGGTGGGTTTGGCACAAATCACTCAGTTTTTTTTTCTTTTAACAAGTCTGAAATTCTTATGTAATAAAAAAAGTTCCTCCAATAGCCATATGTGTGCAGTATAAACCCCCGAGGAGGCCAGAGACAGTCCAAATATAGCAATCAATGCTCCAAACCCGGAGCACACTTATGATAATTGGGCCATCTATTGAAACACTAAAGGTGACTGAGATCTCAGGCAGCGCACAAATTTGGGGTAGGATTATATCAAACGGTTTTCACTGAATAAAAACACTAAAATGTGAGTATGAGCTGCTGTTCTATGCACTGGGATGGGTTAAATAGCTCATAATTGTCACAGTTTGAGTACATTAACTATAAAATTTAAAAAAAAGGCAGAAAATATTGTTTTGCCTCACAGCACTAAGCTCCTACCCGGCCTGAAGAAAAAAAAAATATCACTGTTCATCAGAATGTATGACAGTGAAGAATTCCTCGTCAAGGAAAGGCGCACACATAGCAAGCACAGTGAATGCAGATGAAACTATAATGATGGAAATGTCCTCATTCAAATAACACTGAAAAGCCAAGTTTTTATGAAAAATACAACTTTTAAAAACTTTAAAAAGTTTTATCATTTCAAGACGTGCTATGGTGGGAAAGATTTACGCTATTAGCAGAATTAGCCTGCCTTGTTGTCCCACACTCTGAAAGCAGTGGATGGTATCAAAGAGCTTAAATACCTGGTTGCCTTTATGCTCCCTTTGTTCTTCACTTGCTGTAAATCAATTGTTCCTCTCTTCTACTTACTGACATCTCCAGTTTTTAATACAGATAATTGTTAAAATGTTCAACATTCTCATTTATTTTTGAGTGGTAATTTGTACCGCTTAGTGTAGTACCCAGTAACTGCAGTGCCAGTAAATTATCTACAAAACACCAAGGTCAGGCCACAAAGAATATTAATAAAAAAGTTGACCATACCTGTCATATCCGAGCTTGGGCTTCATGGGTAACAGATTAGGGCATTGGTGAAATAGCTAAATTAGTTAATTAGTATGATAGAAATAAGGTGCACTATACTCTCAGCATTTGCAGAGGACAAAAAAAAAATAAAAGCTCATCAATGGCCCATGCATTAGTATTTGTGGTGTTACAAATATAATTCCCATCCCTCCATTTAAGTGAATATTCCTAGGTGCAGGCACAGAAGATTTAGAATGGAAAAAGGAATACAGAAAGTTTACAAATTACATAATTTTGGATCATTTGATGAATTTGTCCCATTAATCTATGCTATGCATTTATGAATGTTCTTGTTTTGCAAAGCTGAATCCTATATTATGACTTTCTAGGCTATTATGCAAGATTTGCCTTGAGTTATAATGTTTAAAACACTTTACAAAACAAACAAAAATCAAAGTGCCCATGTACCTTTAAATGACTATGGATTATGATCCTATCGTTGCCATAGTTTGACTGGCTGAGCAGAATTCATTTAGCAATGCATAAATTCTCGGTTATTTTAATGTGATTAAATCACTGAATCATAAGCACCCTCAAGCCCCGGCAGAAATGTCACTGAATGCTCTGTGAGACAGAGGGGACAAACCTGCAACATGGCTGTACCATATATTTACGTCTTTACTGGTGTAACTCGTTGTAATTCAAAATGTATGAAATATAAGCAATAGAGAGGCTTGACGCTTAATCAAGCCATATCTGATCCCTATTTTTGGGCGTTTATGTTGGTGTCATTAATTAAAGCATTTGTGGGAAAACATGTTTCACACCAACCAGCAACTGTTTTTAGAGATGATAAAAGACAATGAGGAGTTCTGTGACCGAATAAAAGTATGAAACAGGCTTCATGTTTTTATACAGGCATTATGATATGCAATGCATCCTATTCCAACCTGCCTGGACTCTACCCATCATCTACAGAAGCCAAGAGCACAATATAGTACTCATCTCTAGAAGACCTCCAAACTACAGATTCTTGAGAATTATGGAGACTGCTTCACTAACTTCCTTGTCAGCTTGTTAAGGTGAAAGTGGTGAAAAAGATTCTAATGTTGACGGTGTATTAGGGTAAGTGGGTATCTGTACGGTGGGCAAGTCGTCATGCAGTAGTAATAAAAATGAGAGTGTACCCAAGAAACATCAAAGCTTGTAATATGACTTTTCTCTTTCTGTGGCTAAATATATATGTGCTCCAACACAGCTCAAGAGGGCTGTGTTAACCAGCCCCAAACATTCATGGTCATAGGAACAGGTGTTAGAACTGTATGGGTGTGATGACAGGTACTCTTAGAAGTTTAAAGTGTATGGAAAGACAGTAGGGAAGAGGGGGGTGGTGTCAGGTAGGCTGTACAAGGTCCCATGATTTTATCATCTCCAAAATGCTCATTAAAGTAAACTTCTGCTTTGCCCACATAGGTTATTTTTACTGCATCACCCCCAACTCAATATGCATACACCTTCCCTTCGATCCACTGTTCCATTTAGCTGCTCAAAGCAAAAATAATTAATGAGTATTACAGAGAAATGAAGAGCATGCAAGGAGAGTCCTAAGCCTGCTGTAAGCTTTGAACAGACCTTTCTAGACCTTAAAAAGGGTTTATTCTCTTTGCTGCCACAGGATAAAGGAAGATGAGAAGCTGGAGGAGCCACAAGTCTAGAAAACCAGTTGCTTTGCCCTGACTAACATTATCCTGATGTTCACTCTGTTCTCTGAACTTACATGCGTACTGTAGCAGAGTTTCATTGAGGCAGCGCATTGACCCTCCCTTTTTCAGTTTGACTGCTGCTGTTTAGAAGATTGCAGAGGGCTGGTATAAAAAGGCAAGCGCAAGGATTTGAGTGACTTTGGCAAGGGCCAAATTGTGATGACTGGATGACTGGGTCAGAGCAACTCCAAAACTACAGTTCTTGTAGAATGTTCCCGGTCTGCAGTGGTCAGGAACTACCAAAAGTGGTCCAAGGTAGGAAAACTGGTGAATCAGCGACCGGGTCATGGGCGGCCAAGGCTCATTGATGCACATGGGGAGCAAAAGCTGGCCCGTGTAGTCGGATCCAATAAAAGTGGTGAAAACAGGTCAGGGTTGTTTTGGTGGCCAAACAGGGACCTACTCAATATTAGCTGTGTGGTCATAATGTTATGACTGATCAGTGAGTGAGTGAGAAATATATATGCACATACATACTTCTCTTTGCCTGGTGTTAACCTTTTAGAGAGCGTTTTCCGCCTGTTGCAGTCAATCCTCTTGCTCTTCCTATTGGCTGTCCTCATCCTTAGCTAGCTAAAATACTGTCACTTTCTTTGCCTAGCCCAGCAACAGCAATTAAAGCGCAGTACTACATGTTATGGGCCAGTGTTATACTTTGTAAATAAATCTGAGGGTGATCGCTAAAACTTAATGACATTTCACTCCTCTGGAAACATGATCTTTGGGAACCAGCATTTTACTAAGTACTTCACTCAAGGCAGGATAAACTAAAATAATTATCTGTGCAATCCGTGGACTCTGGCCATCATTACTTTTCCTGTGCCCAGAATGGGCACACTTTTTATAGCTTCTGAAAACAGACCAAGAAATTGTAAAAGCAGGATACAATTGGTAGTCCCTCTACATCTTTCTCAATAAAACTAGAAGGGAAAGGGGAAGTTTCTGGACGCTATTGTTTTCTAGATTTTGGGTTTCAAGAAAGCATCTCGTCTTCCATGCATGAAGTCTAACTATCATTGAAATTCACAGCACAAAGCAGAGGGAATAACAAACAGTCACTTGCATTCACCGGAAAAACTTATGCTAATCCGAAGAAGCTGGTAACTACAGGATAATGGATAAGTAAGGCAGTAATTGGTCCTGAATGTGACTTTTAAACAGCTGGAGAATATGAAAAACAGCATCATATTACAGCAGTATTTAAAAGCAAAACATTACATTATTAATGCACTAAATACAATAACAAAAACAACTGTGAATCTACCCGTATCCAAACAGGTTACAGGGATTTGTATATGCAACACTTGTTGAGAACATTTAAACTATACACAGCCAATACTAATAAAAACAGCATCATTCTTCAACAGTAACTGATTATAAAACTAGAACATACCGTATTTTTCCGTCTATAAAGACGTCCCCATGCATAGGACGCCCCCCACTTTTCTTAACCAAAATTCAGAAATCAATATTTTCCATGCTCTTTTGCATAACTGATTACATCCAGTTTAAATTTTGCAGATTAAGACAGCCGCTTCCTGGTATTGACCGGGATTTGTTTTTGTTTTCTGACATTTTATGGGCTCAGAATGCTCAGACATTACCGCTCCCTGTTACATCTGGGCACTGGCTACAGGCTCTCCGCAGCATCAGCTGACGTCAGGTACATAAGGCCCATGATTGGAGGAAACCCGTTAGCTTGTCTCTGCAATCGGAAGTTTCACTCGTGAGGCTAGTTTGCAGAGGGATCTATTTCTGTACCTTTAAAGGAGGTGGGGCGTCCTCCTGACAGGCCTGCACCCAATTTGATATCTTCTGCCCCCATGTGCTACAAGATGGAGACTCTCATAGTTTAGAGTTAGGACCGCACACATCCTTTGCAGAAGACGTGTATCCAAACCTCTGTCATTGTCCTTAGTGGTGAGACAAGTTGTTTTACATGCTGGTTTGTGAGTGTGCCATGATGCCTTTCTACTGTTCAAAGCCCATTTCGTGTGCACCTTACTGTATAACTGGTAACAAATTGTTGAGTGCGTTTGTCGTTTGTTTTAGTTTGCAGAGGTATCGGCAGTTTTGCAACCGTGGTTCTCCTCTCGGCCACCCCGTGTATAATACGCCCCTCCATTTTTAGGTAAATATTTTTATGAAAAAGTATAGTCTTATACACGGAAAAATACAGTAGCTTGTTTGAGGATGCAATAACAATAGTAAAACTACCTGCTACTGAACAGGTTATAGGGATTTTAGCACCTTTGTAACCAACACCTGTTCGGTATTAGTTACCATTTCTGTATTTCGGAATCTGCAGCAGATTGGGATAACACCTACTTTACATGTGTTACATGTTCCCATTCACAGAGCATAAAAAAATAAAGGGTTACCATCTACAATAATTAACCCCGCCTGTACTGTGCTGACAGAGCTCATCGTCAGTTATAATCTAGATTTGAACACAGTTTATCCTAACAATGGGTAAAGATCTCCATGCTTGTGTTCTGCATTTTATGCAGAATGAGAGGAAACAGAGTCTGTCCCCACTTTGTCCTTCATTTTCACATTGACCAGGAGTAGACTGAAGTCTGCCTGTTCCAAAAGAACAACTAAAAAAAAGGTAAGAAATAGATATATACTGTATATTTGAGAAAGACTAGCAGTGCCTTGTCAAAACATTGACCAGCCCAATAAATGTATCCATGTTGCCTCATCACAAGACCTGTGAGTGCCCTTCTCCATCTTTATCTAAATTGCCGTGAGTGCACCCGCGTAGTTCTTTACTCTTAACTGAGTGCACTGCCCACCAATGGACTTTTTTTCCTCTCTAATATTTATATATTTTTAGGTTACAAGCCAATTCCAGTTTCCCACCAAATGTGGGGAAACTGTCCCCTCTGAACCCCCCCCCCCCTGCTCGTTATACCTTTGGAGGAACCACTGCAGCCAGTGTACGATCCTTACTCCATACACTGCACCACAGCTCTGCACTCAGCATCTCGAATAAAGCTTGCAAATGGCGAGCACTCATTGGTCAGCACAGTCATCTGAAAATGCTGACCAATGTGAAGCACTTCTTGCCAAGAGTAAGAGAGAAAATTCACGCAGTACAATAAGCACAAAGAAGGAGGCACTACCTTCTTGTGTCACCTGTTAATGGTTCTGTTTTCTGCATCAATAATAAATGGGGATCTTTGAATAGCATATGAGCTCCTGGATCCCAACGTCTGCTACAAGCATAAGGAAGTACACTCCGAGTAACCATGCATGGGGGTGTGTTATTTTTAGGTCATTACAAAGATTAAGGTAATTTGAGGAATTTTTTTTCTGACTTTAGCACGGTTAGAGTATACTGGAATCCATCACTAGCTTTTAAAAATCCTTTAACCTGTTTTTAGGGATTGCTTTTTAAAGATAACCTGCCCCCCCTGTAAACTAAACATGTGGGCAAGCCGTAGTACACTTACAGTTACAGTACAGTTACAGTAGCCCTCTGCTGCAGAAATCTCAGCTCCCTAAACAGAGATGAACACATCTTGGAGCGGTAGAGTCTCATACTTCTATGCTGCTCTTCAACCTCAATGTGCGTTTTCATCGGTTAGTTCAGTTATGGTACATAAGTAGGTGTGGCCACATCCTCCCTTTTAAAAGCCGAGCTCTAGGCTGCTTCAAGATAAAAACACAGCTAACAGGCATTGGCCAATAGTAGAAAAATGTGTGGAATAAATAAAAAAAGACAGTTCCGTGGTTAAATTACATTCTCACAGTTTGGGTCACATGATGTAATGCAGCCACTCCAAAATGTATAACTGTTCCACAATAACAAAAACAATCAGTTCTGAAGTATGTGGTAAAGCACAAACTATACAGTTTAGATTTGTGGTTTGGAGTTTATATGTGTATACAGTAGTTACATTTTTTTCTGTCATTAGATTCCTTGCTTTAGTGCATGTTTAATATGTACAAGATCAGACAGCTACAACAAAGCTGGTCTTTCGCACCGCTGGAGGGACAGATGAAAACATCAGGAAAGAAGAACATCGGATTAAGAGGCATCATTTAAGCTAAGTGCTAACATTAACATTGGGGGAGGGGAATTTTTTTTTAACTTTAATGTCACTTTAAGCTCCTGCCCACACAGTGTGTGTAGAGAAAGGGCTCTTGGGAGACGTAGTGCTCAGGGGGGGCATGCCTACATCAATAAGCTCCCTGCAGCCCCCGTGCAAGAATTTTACAAACCCGGTGGCTATGTTACAGAGAACAATGAAAGCAGTTTTCACTACAGGAACAGGGTTTAAAAAAAAAAATAAAAAAATACTGGAACGCGCTTTAAAAAGGGAGAGAAGGAGGTTAGGGGGGTATATTCGGGTAACGCTTAGAGATTTCCATAACTTTTGACATTGCACTGCTGGCAGAAAAGTTATAGCAATGTGTATTTCATAAACTATGTGGGTAATATTGGTGCTTCAGACTTGACTTGTTTTCAAAAAACAAAACTTGTGGGTTTTTTAGATCTTGAAAAAACAATGTGGCACCACAAATGCCGCCATACTATGATCCAAAGAGGTTAGCTCCTTCCCCTGATGTTAGGTAAAAGCCTAACCTCTTTCAGTCCACAAAAAGGGCACACACTTGTCTAGGGGCCCCTTCTGGCCCTTATAGCTGAAATTACAATATAAATGAACGGTCAGTGCAATTACAGAATGCTCAGTCATACAGAATCTAATGTATTCCTTTAATAGAAAGTATGGAGATCTCTACAGACTACCAGATGTGCCATTTTAAAGATGTATGGGGGCAAAGGGAGAAGGCCTATTAGTCCCTGGATTCATGTCTGGGTGGAGATGAAGAGGCTTCCCACTAGGAGTGAGGAGCGCAACAAGGAAACCATCTCTGCAAGGTGAGACGGTATGTGCGGCAGGTGAAAAGCCATGAGCAAAGACAGCACCATGACCACTGTTGACAGAGTTTATTAAAAACTGCAACTTGAGCTGAAGAACTTTCTATAGCTGCTCAGCAATTGAAGTTCTCATATATCAATCATACGTTTCCCTTTAAAGTAACCCTGTGAAAGTGAAACTTATTAAAAGGCAGCTTAATGCATACATAAGCCTAATCATTAAAATCTCATACATCCGATATAAAAAGTTGTTTTCAGTCTTTTTATACCTGAAATCTTTCATCACAATTATACCAGATAATGTATGAAGGCCCATGCACAGACATGTCCTGCTATAGGGGAAAAACTGCTTCCCAAATTGTGCTCCAGTAGTCGCTGATGGAGACTACATACGACCGTGCTGACACATTGCAATCAAGGATGTCCCATACACAGTCAGAATTTTGGACAATTCACAGGAATCAGTCAAAATTCTTATAGTTTATGGTCCTGCTGGTTCGACAAAAGTAATTTACTCAATTGACTTTTGTTGGAGGAGCCAGGCCAAAATATCGATAATTTCCCTTTACTGTGCTTTAGCAAAAAAAAAAAATATATATATATATCATATATACAGTGGGGTTGTTAATCTGCTATTTCTGTATTGAGCACTCCCTAGGCTGTTCAATAGGAGGCTGTGTCACTTAGTATATAGCCATCGCAAGTTTACAGGTGTACTTTAAGGAGTTACCAAACTCTGAAATGGTAAAAGCCTATA
This sequence comes from Nanorana parkeri, assembly GCF_000935625.1. Lineage (NCBI taxonomy): Eukaryota > Metazoa > Chordata > Amphibia > Anura > Dicroglossidae > Nanorana > Nanorana parkeri. The sequence goes on from NW_017306395.1 coordinate 1,422,410, forward strand.
GCCTCATCTTTATAGTGTGGTGTATGTCTTAAGATTGTGGTTGTTTTGCATTTCATCTTGAAAAATTGACTCTTCCCCCAGTTTAGGGCGGCTCCATCCCCCAGCAGGGTCCCATGGAGCCAGCTCTGCATATGCACTCCTGGCTGGGATAACAGCCGAGTGTCCCTACGTTGCATACATCCACACATTCAATCGTGCAATAAGTCTAAGGCAGCAAGTCATTCCCCTGCTCCTCCCTCCTCTAACAGCTGAAGTGACAGCAGCTTGAGCCTGCGCTGTCCAAAAGACTAGTACCCTGTGACATGCTCAGTGCACATGCTTCCCTACCCAAAAGTTTGCGGGTGCAGCTCAGAGTGCTCTGTAGCCAGCACCAGTGATCATTTAAAGTAGTGATTGTTAGCCGAACATAATTTAAAAATAAACTGTAGAATGTTTATCTCAGACAAGAGTGGAAAAAAAAAATGCAGCGTTCAATACTACTCTAAAAATAACAATCAATGCAGTTATGTCATCATATACCTGTATTGAGAACAAACACTTAGGGGTTCCCACTGGCAGATTATATACAAAGTAAGCAGCTCAATCTTGTGGAATAATTTATGTGATTTCACGTAATTGAAAACTAACAATCACTTATATGGATGGTCGCAAAGGACCCACACTTTTTTTTTTTAAATTGGGTGGACAAAATATGGAATTCAGGAGCCAGTCTATCCAATCATGAAGTCAGCAAGGTTTTTTAGGAGCCATATGCATTTTTTTTTTTATAAATTCTTTATTTCAAAACAAAATTTTTCTTTTTTTTACATACAACACAAGTAAGCAACAAAAAAGCACAATACACAACATTTGCCCCCAAGGGCCACGAGAGTACACAATCAGTACACAGTGTTATAAGTCGCCCGCTCAGGGGCTGAGATAGGTCTTTCTCAGGCAGGTATAAACGTACAAACAAATAAACTTATGTCCCAGCCAATGGCCGGGACTGGGGAAGAGAGGGGTAGGGGGGGGGAGTTGGTGATCCATCCAGATCCATTAGTTACAGAGATACCGTCCCCCCTGGGGGTTGCTGACAATCTCTCGGGGGTATGGGACAGGTGAGGGGTAGGGGGTCGGCGGACCAGGGTCTTCAGCATGTCACTGTGTTCGGGGAGTGGTGCGTAGATATGTTAACTGCTTGTTAAGTAGTGTGGAGCAGTTTGGTGGGGTCCGGGTATGTTAGGCTGGTATACAGGGGGGGTCGAAGATGGGGTGGGTACACATCCCATTGGGAAGTTGGAAGGGAGGGCTAGACTAGGGTTCAGGTTGGTAGAGGGTATCAAGCGTCAGGGCCCTGACGTAGCTCCGTATAGGCCGGGGAGGAGAGAAAATCGATCCAGTAAAACCAAGTGGCTCTGAATTTAGCAGGGGGGTTGTTAAGGGAACTCGTGAGATCCTCCATGAGATAAATCTCGTGTATCCTGTCTAGCCATTGGTTAACTGTTGGGGGTTCAGGTTTCCGCCATAAGGCCGGAATGCATGCCCGGGCGGCGTTGATGAGGTGGCGTATCAGGGAGCGTTTGTAGGATTTTAGGGAGATGGTAGTGTGGTGTAGTAGGTAGAGAGCTGGATCACGCGGGAGCGTGGCGTCCGTGAATTGTTGGGTAGTAGTATGTACTTGGTCCCAGAATGTTTGTATGTTCGGGCATGACCAGAATATGTGCATCAGATCAGCCGACGGGGCGTTGCACCTCCAACAAGTGGCTGGTGTTTGTGGCAACATGGAGTGGAGTGCCCTGGGCGTCCTGTACCACCTGGTGACTAGTTTGTACCCCGCCTCTTGGTATTTGTTACTGATGGAAGACTGATAAGAGAGTGTGAGCAGTTTCCTACCCTCTTCCGGGCTCAGGCGAATCCCGAGGTCCTCCTCCCATCTCTGCAAGAACCAGGGGGTATCTGTGGAGGAGCTAGTTAAAAGAAGCTTGTAGCAAAATGAGAGGACATGGCGAGCTTGGCCTTCCTGGTTGCTTTCGTGTTCGAATGGGGTCAGAGCTCGAGAGAATCGCGAGGGAGGTGAGAGAGATTGTAGGAAGTGGGTAAGCTGCATGGTCCTCCATGGGTCCAGGGGTAGAGGGACCTGTCGGGAGGTCACGGTGAATTCTGAGGGCCAGGAGGTGCCATTCACGAAGTGGAGCGCTCTAAACCTACCTGAGATGCCAAGTGCTTGGAAGCGTGCGTCCCCCAGACCCGGTGGAAAAGCTGGATTACCCAATATCGGGGTCATAGGCGAGGGGGAAGGGGAGATGGAGTGGGCAGCGAAAGCTTTTCTAGCCACCTTGAGAGTAGGCATAATAGTAGGGTGAGAATGGATCTCTGGGGGCAAGGGGGAAGCGCACCAGGGAAGTCCCGGGAGCCATATGCATTGACAACTAGAGAAAACCTCAGAGTTAGGTGCCAGCTGATGCTTTTTAAAGCCCATTTCCACCTTTGCGGAGGTATGTTTAAAAAAGCCTATGCTAGCAATGTGCACCGAGTGAACATGAAGCATATCCAGTAGCTGTATATGAACAGAGAAACATGCTTTTTTTTGTCCTCATCTCCTCTTTCAGCTCATTTTGAAATGGCCGCCTCTGTCCGTTGCAAACAGTCTGTGTAAATTAGCACTCTCCGAGTTCTCTCCCCCTATTCATTAGTGTTCATTGTGGCAACCACCCCTGGGCAGTGTATTGTGACCTGGAAAGGCAGAGCTGGTGTGCAGTGATCTTGTTACAATGACTCAAAGAGCTGCTTTACAAGTTTCCTGTGGAGAAAATGTTTAAAGTTTTAGGACTCAGTCCTACTAAAAAGTCCATAAAAAATAAAGCCAGCAATGTGAATCATAAAATTGTACACACACGGTATATATCACTGTAAATGGGCTTTAAGGAGCATTGGCTACCTGGCTTTGGGGATTTGTCCAGCCCTGCAATAAGTGGATCCCTAGCATGTAATGCACCTCATAGCTTATCAACATATAGTGCTGTTGTTGCTTATAAACTGTTTATACGTGCCATACGTTTATGCCAGCAGTCCATTTTAAAAGGAGAATTATGAGGTGGGTGAAAAACACTCATCACCATAATGCAAAAATCTGACACAGGTCAGCTCTATTGATCGGGAAGTCAGCAAAACACACAACGCCGATAACTGACTTCCCGCAGAAAGCGGTGACAGTCAGTCACCGCTCCCCACAGGGATTCTCCCCTCCCCGTTTCTCCAGCGCTGACTGGAGGATTGAATGGGGGAGGGGGCAGGGCAAAGCTGGCCTCTGTAGAGGCTGTGGTGCGGCCCTGTGCTCTAAGGCATATAGCAGAGGAGAACTATGGCAAAAGAGGTTTCCCCATAGTTCTTTAATACACCAAAAGAGTGTTGTACACTTTAGTAGCAAATGTTCCTAAATGCACACATTTTAAAATTAAGCTAAAGGAAAGACTTTTGGGGTTAACATCACTACATGTATCTAGAAAAATAACGAGCATATTTAGCTTTTTATCTGTCAAGTTCCTTCCTGAAAAGTGTTCAGGCTATGGTAATAAACTGCCATCAGCAGCCTGCCCAAAATTAATATTTGCAAAACTTTTAATTAGAGCCGCGAAACACAATATCATTAAAAGCCAGTGTTTTATGAAGCACTCGCAGAATGACTGTGTAGAGGGTGGGAGCAGGATAGAGTTAGCAGTCTGCTTGGCAAATTAGGGATGTGCACTGTGATTTTAATAGATTTTGGATGCAATTTACTTTCTCGTAAACGACAAGTAATCCTTTAATTGGGACTGCTTTTGCAAATGAGGGGAAGGCTGACAGAAATGTTCTGTGGTTAAAAAGTAAAATGCCACACATTTAAACAATTGTTAAAGTGCATTTAAAGCTGAAACTTTTTTTGTTCTTCTTGAAAAGCGAGTGTTTTTTGCAGTCTATGCCCCTGATAAGGAAATCTGCCCACTCTTATTTGTCTTGGTGACAGCAGTCACAGGGACTGAACGTGATGGAAAAAAAAAAACATTTTGGGGTGTAACCAGAACAGAGATAGAGAGGAAACTTTCCAGTGGGGACACTTGTTTTGAAGACAGCGGTCTTTGACTAGGGTAAATGGGGCAATTAAATATATTTGCTACCAAAAGATTTACCAATTATTTCCTTCTGTCTCATCTGCAGAACACTAAAATCGAATGTGATCCAAAAAAGGTAACTGCCAAACAGTTAAATCCGTTGTAAAGAGATTTAATCGCTAGTTTAGAGAGGATAGAGTTTCCCTCACTTCCTGGTTGAGTTTACAAGGCAGGAAAGAATGGAAATCTTCCCAATGGGACACAGATTGCAAAAAACACAAAACGAATTTGGGCTAAAAAATGCTTTAAAAGTATTAAATATGTAAAAATGCCAGTCAACTTGACTACTTTTTGTGGAGGTTAACATAGAGTTCCTCTCACTGGATTACTTTCTCCTCCACAAAAGGTGAAAAGTCAAACTCCAGATCCTAATAAGGTCAGAAAGTAAGATGGTGTTGCAGAACCCAACATGGGGCAGATAACAGCAACACAACACTGGATGTTTGTGTATGAATTGAAGATAACACAGGAAACCAGGTAAGCAACAAACACAAAAACAACCTTGTATGTATGTATGTTATACGGCCACTTTAAAAAAAAAAATCAAATTCTGTGCATTTCCAGCACAAGCCACACTACAGCTGCTCTGCTTCCAACAAGCATCAAATCTCAGAAATCTCAACTCCGGGGGTACAGAAGCTTGTGGAGGACCAAAACAGAAAGGGCTTGGAGTGGGCACTGCAGAAAATGATGGCATAAAAGGCAAGTTAGACAAAAAATAAAGCCAGCAAGGAGGGTACTAGGTCTCCCTCCAGATGTGTACTGTACAACTTTGTGGTAAAAATATAAAGGACACATTATATCGGTATCATTATATGTGTTTAACATCTTCAGTGCCAGAAGACATGTCTGATGATTTCTATATTGCATTGCACTCTTTGGAACCAAAAGGTAATCAATAAAGAAATAGATAACCAGAATCTAAAAAAAGAGAGAAGACTCTTCAAGAGTCTCCTTTAGCCCTATATATTCCATCTCACGTGATCCCACCTAGCCAATTGTAAGAAGCAAAATGCATACAATTATTTATGGTTTTATGATACATGCTACTCTCTAAACTGCAGATGGCCCAGCGTAAACAAATTAATGTTTACACTGGCTTGGGCTGGGATGGCAAACTGAATAACATTTCAGGAAAAAGCAGGCAGTAGGGTATGTAAAAGTAGCTTGATGTCCCAGGAAATATAAGCTGATGTGCTTTAAAAGTACACAAATCCTTTTAAAATATCTGCTCCAGGGTGCCAATGTATAATGAAGCAGTTTGCCTCTTTCAATCTGGTCACAAGAGTTAGCAGTAAGGCACATTTTCAAAGCAAACCAGAATTTAGTTGGAATGGGCAATACAAAAAGATGGAATAGCAATAAGTTGTACAATATATATTTGCCGCAAAGAGCTATGGAAATAATTTGCAGTAACAAAACGTTTTAATGGTAATTTCAGCTTACACCATGTTGTTTTCAAACAGTACAAAGTGCCAAAAATACCAGCTTGTAGTGAATTAGTTGTAAAGTAAATTATTCCCCAACAAGATATTACATGCATTACACACCACTCACGCTCTCCATTTGTATGAAGCTTTTTAAAGGCTAAGTTAAACTTTGTAAAAAAAATGCATTATGTAGACATGGGGCCCCCATACTTGTAGCTTTAAAATTGGGAGTTAAATGAAATGCCATACCTGTACTCCCATCTTGGCTTACCGACAGCTTGCCTGAAAAACTACTAATGGGAACAATCTGTGCCTCTACTGCCCGAGATCTCCAACACCCCAATGTTGGGCGAATTCTTAGCATCACTGGAACAAGAACCCTCCCTCTATCAAGTCTTGGGCATGTGCAATGCACTTTCCTTCCGTGTCAGTCAGCAGTGGCAGGCGTTAATGTGACACGGGCAGCACTGAACATGCACGGGTCTTGCAAGAGGGAGAGCAATAATTTTTGTGATGCTGGGACTGTGCTCTATGTTTGGGACAACACCTCTCTAGTAATGTGAAGTTCATTCTCAAAGATCCTCAAAAGGTCACAAGAAAGGATTCTGACGTCTCAGTCAGTTTCAAATAGCCTAGAAACACATGCTTGTTGTTTAGATAAGCCTCCATTCACTCCTGAGAAATTTGAAGCGCATTTCCAAAATTGCTTCAGCGCTCAACACTCAGATTTCCATGTTATTCTACCGTGCCCGTGCCCACTCCCATCTGAGCGATGGGATCTGTGATCTGTGCTTTTGTTTAACACTCAGAAAAGGTACTAGAGCTTCTGTTTGACCGACGTGTTTTTGGGCCCCAACAGACTTCTATGGGACCCCCTAAAAAAACATGTGTAATGAGTGTTTTCGCCATGTTAAAAGCCATCTCCTCCTAAACAGCCTTCTATTTGCTTAAGCAAAACCGGTCAAGCTTGAAAACACATGAACAACATGTGTACAAAAATGACCAAAGACACAGATGGGCAAGTGTGAATATAGCCCTAGAGGGATGGCAGGTTGCCAAAACCTGCTTTCATGGAAAAAAAACCCCTAAGATTTCAGGATGCATTAACACCAGTGCATTATGTGCTGCAGGGCCATTCATTCTGAATAGGAGCCCAAAACACCTTCCAGGTGCACCGTGCACCTGCATTGCAGAGCAGTGGGCAACAATGCACTGGCATGCTTTGCGGTGCGCTGCTGAAAATGCTGCATGCAGAATCTTGGGCTCGTTGTGGAGCTACGGGGCAGCCCCTTAAATTTAAAGGTCTGCCCTAGCACAATGCACATTAGCACACAACATGCATTAATGCACCACAGCGGACTGGGCAGGTGTGAATAGGGCCTGTGTTGTGAACCTTGATGGACCGTGAAATCAATTTTCCCACAATACTTATAGATGCATAGATGGGCTTGTTTTAAAATGTTTGTTCAGGATACGTAAATACTGTAGTATGCATGATCTGGGCACAGTTTCTCATTAAGGATAAATAAACCTAACAACAAAAATCCTGTATTACGGTTTAACAGTTCTTAGATGCAATTGTTTCATTTGTTTTGAATTTTGCAGGCTGAATACATTTTCAGCAAGTACAGTAAAACCTGCTGATCCTGCAGACTAATTTGTAGCCCAAATCGGGACAGGAAGCGTGTTATTCACAGGATTACCAGGAGAAAATAAAGTTCACAACAGAGGCACTTAAAAAAAAAATCACATCTCCTCCCCATATTTTTTTTGGCAGCAGTGACTTGGCAGCCAGTTCTTGCTAAGAGTATGCAACTATAAATTTCTATAGTTTGGGCACATGTGAATTTTAAAAATCACACCTCGATGTAGGAAAATGTGTTACTGAGGCCTAAAACAGATTTGGCTGACTTTTTTGATTTTATCAGAGCATGCTGGTCCTCCCCGTCTATGTCAGCCAGATAAAGCTACCAGTAGAATATTGTAGCCTTTCACTGGCAGGGTGACTTGCCCAGCATGACAATCTTACATGCCATTAAGTTCAAAGTGAGGGTTGGGATCTGAAAGTCATTTCCTGAGGAAATCCTGCTTTATGCACTTCTCTTATCCTTTAAGAAAGTAATTTCCCTTCATTATAGAGGCAGTTTATTTCTTTACAACAATGATCTCTATATATGTGGTAGACAGTCAAGAGGGAAAAAAAAAACCTTCTGGCAGCCAGAAGGGCTAAAAATAGATTTCTTGAGTTCAGTAGTAGAACACTCATATACAATGTTGGGATTATTTATTTATTCAAGAGTTTTGTGTAGTGTGTCAGGCTATATTTAGGACAATGCATCAGCCCCTGGTCTAATGGTTCATACAGCTGCACAGTCACACAAGCACACGCAGACTAAGTACAAAATGTATGATCAAAAGCTACAAGCTGGCACAGTTACACTGCAATGCCTCAACACTGAAAGCATATACCACAAGTGGGGGTCAAGAGGAAGGAAAGGGTAGGTTACTTCTATTACTATCTACTATCCTTGTGTCCTCAATCGTCAACTTGTATAGTTCGTCACATTAGGGACAATTCTTCTCAAATCCTTTCCCAGAGAAACAATAAATGAGTGGAAGTTGATCCAAAGTCAGGTAAAATGTCCTCTTGGATGTCACAGGAGCAGGTATCATGACTGAGAGATTTCCCCTCTATTACTCTGGTAACAACTGTAAGATTTCGTTTTTTTTTTATCACTGTCCTGTCCCACAGGGGCCGGAACTCGGTACAAGTGCAACAACAACAGAGGCCGGAACTCTGTACAAGAGTCAAAATTGTGGAGTTGTTTCCCAACGGACTGGTAAGCATTAGTATTCTTTTGTGCAGAGTGCTTCTGTTGCTAGTGACAGGGTTACTTCAAAAAGAGCACTGTCAAAGGAAGGAGGAAGTGACATCACTGCTCCACATGACTAGCCAAAACTTTGGTGCAACAGATTAACAAGCAGTCTGAGAGCAGGGTCAATGTGACAATCAGTGGGCCAGGGGAGTCCCTTAAGACACAGAGTTTGCAAGGATGACCATTTCTCTTAAAGGAGCCAGCCAGTACAGGAATCAGAAATGATAAACAATGTTAAAAATGTACACTACCATCAATGCAGATTCTATGTTCTGTCTCATGTACAGAATGTTAGTACTAAGAGGTTTCCTCCAACCACCTGATTGAAATGGCACCTCAAGGTGGGCACACCCCCTACTATGCCCACTACATACCCACCAACGTAAACAGTGCTAGCTGTCAAGTATTTTTGTCAGGTTTTGGGGCTCAACTTGTCCACACCCCCCCCTCCCCCTATTCCCCCCAACCCAAACTTCTAGCAGCTGATTGCATTGAAATCCTGGCAGTGCAGTTGTACTCTTGCCATTGTCAATGAAAAATTACATTTGCAAAAGTATTACACACCCAGTGACCCGAAAAAAGGGCTTTCTAGATGCGGAGTACAAAGAACTCAGGTTAGTGTAAACTTAATGAACTTTACAATGTATACACAATTGCAGTGTTTCCTGGATAACCTTAATAAAAACACTGGGGGGGGATTTATCAAAACTGGAGCAAACGGAATATGGAGCAGTTGCCCATAGCAAACAATCAGCATGTAGCTTTCATTATCAAAGCCTAACTGAACAAGCTGAAGAGAGAAGCTGACTGATTGCCATGGGCAACTACTCCACATTCTGTTTGCTCCAATTCTGATAAATTCCCGAGTGTTTTCATGTTGTATGAAGATCAGATTTACACACTTTAGTTTCTAAGCTACTTGGCTCCTGGGAATTGTTCAAACTCAGCTTACAGCGAGTTAAGGCTAGTTTCTCCTTAGGGTTGGATGGCCAACATACCCTATAATGCCAAAAGTATTGGGACGCCTGCCTTTACATGCACATGCACATTAATGGCATCTCAGTCTTAGCCCATAGGGTTCAATATCGAGTTGGGATCATGAAATTGTCCAAAATGTCTTGGTATGCTGATGCCTTAAGAGTTCCCTTCACTGGAACTAAGGGGCATTGCACTTGGTGATGTAAGACTTGGATGCAGCTGCTTGGCCATAGAAACCCATTCCATGAAGCTCTCTACGCTGTTGTGCCAATCTGGAGGCCACACAAAGTTTGGAGGTCTGTAGCTATTGACTCTGCAGACAGTTGGCGACTTCTGCGCACTATTAGCTTCTGCATGCGTTGAACCTCATTTTACGTGGCCTACCACTTTGTGACTGAGTTGCTGCTGTTCCCAGTTGCTTCCACTTTGTTATAATACCACTAAAGCTCACACGTTTGCTGGGGTTGGACTTCAATTTTCTTTAGTCTAGGGAATAAATGATTTCTGAAAAATTAAGCCTTACTGTAAACAAATGCTGATCTCCATCCTCTCAAGGAGGATATCTATATTTAGGACAATCACAGTATATGGTTCTTCTACAAACTGTTTGGAAAGCAGAGTGTGAGAAGCTTTACAAAGCATTCTACCAAGTAAGGAAGCACAGCCTGGAAAGTTTGCATTTGTACAGAAAGGATTTAGAGAAAGATAAAAATACCCATGAAAATTCTCAGGTTATGTTTAAAAAAAAAATATAGAATGGATTTGTATATATTTTTTTCTGTTCCGGACCAAAAATATATACTTTTATTTAAAATCGGGCATATAAATGTCTATTTTTAGTTGAAGCTAGCAAGTGGATTCCCCGCTTTAACAGATCAAAGTTAACGCTGAACTCCAGGATAAGCAAATCCTGTTTTAATACAGGAGCCATTTGTATTCTTATTTGAATCTTGTTTTTTTATTGTATATTTCTTCCAGATCTGTGCAGTAATTCAGTGTGAAACTTTGCCTCTGTGCAGGAGCTTCCTGTAATAAAGACCAGCCACTGCTGATCTCTCTCCTTGTGCAGGGTGACTGGTCTGGTATCCACCTCCTCATGTAGTTTTTAGCAGGCACCTGCCGGTCCCACCCACAGCCCTTCTGTCTGTACATGCTATGTGCAGCACAGTGATGATGTCACGGTTACTTTTACAAGGAAAATATTTATTAGTTTTGTTTGTGCCCGGAGTTAAGCTTTTATGTTATTCACCAATTAGTGTGGCCAGATCATTTACATGAAACTTCTTGATACATTTATAACTGTGTGACTGCAGCTGGGATGATTTCCAGACCCAATAAAAGAGCAGCATGGTACCAAGTGGGTGGACAGTTTAATTACAGAGGAATAAGATGCTGTTGGATAAGTTGCATGCTGTCACACAACATCCCAAAAAAAAACCCACTGCCACAAAGCATTCCTAATGTGAATTCTGCTTCACTATAAACCATCTTCTCAGTTATAGTCAATTAGGTTCCAATATGGAGATAGAGTGAGATAGATGGATGGACAGATAGAGAGAGAGACAGACAGGTGACATTGTTCAACACACAGCTTCCGTCCTACAGAAGTCCCATAGAAATCAATGTAAGCATGGGAGAACATGGGAGTTCATCTTTTATCACCCATCTCTATATACGTCAATATTACTAGCAGAGTGACAGTTGGCAGTATTTGCCATCAGCCACATACCAAATGTTTTGCATCATAAGGCGGGCAAAAATCTGTGCGCTTTATGGAGCGAATGCATGAGAGCTGAGGTATTCCCTATCGCGCGACGCCCGGGACTTGCAGTTTCGGGCGCCATTCGAGTAGTTTTTTTGTACTTTAAGCCCTGCTCCTGACGAGCAGAGCTAAATGTGTGTAGCCGCTGCGATCAGCGGAGATCCTGAAATATTCATTAGGGAAAAGGACTGTCAATTAACAAAATGACTTAAAAAGTTAGAGGTGAATCTAACAAACAGTGGCATGCCGTTTCTAACTTTCTAAGCTGTAAATGTGACACAGATATGGAAAAAAAGGGAGGGAGAAAAAAAACCTAATTACAGCCACAAAGCATTCCTAATGTGAATTCTGCTTCTATCCTCAAAATAAATGTAATTCTTCAAGTTAAACATCAAACTTGATCTCTGACCAATTTAAATAACTTTGGAAGAGGCCAGGCAGTTGACATTTAGCATACACACCCACAGCAAAAATATCCTAACAAGGCTGAATGTGAGAACTGTTCTGCTGCCAACTCTTGCAGAATATGCCTTACAAGCCCTAATGTACATTTAAAAAGGAAAAACATTTAAAAAAAGGGAAGACTACAAGAAACATGATTTGCCAGATGAGCCGTCAACTGCCAAACCTTTACCATGCCAGATAACAAATCAGAGACAACAAGCGGTACAAGAGGAGATGCAGGTCGCCCACCATTCACACCGGAAATACTACAATTAAACCTTTGCCGATGGAAATATTGACCTCTCATACTTATCTAATAGCTTAAAGAACAAGTCTGAGTAAAAAAAAAAAAAAAAAAAAAATCGATTAACCTTTGCAATGGAGCTACCCCTGCACTGCAAGAGTTAAGTTCTCGTTTTTGATTGTTATACTTACCCAATCCTTTGAGCCAGCCAGCTGTGATACCGCACCATCCAGGCATTTTACCGGGAGTTCTGCTGTAATGCCCCTGACTTGAAACAAGAAGCATGTAGAAAATGAGTTGCAACTTCACTTGTTGCATGCTTTTTTTTTTGTCTGTTACTCAGGGGCTACTCATGCCAGACACTATTTAGGTGGCAATAATGTCAGACTACACATTTCTTTTAGTACAAGCACTCAGGTCCTTTTATGACCAGAGAGTTTTTTGAAGCTTAGATGCTCAGACCACGTTTAGCAGCATCAGCATTTTTCAGTCAACTTGACAATAACTCTATGACTAATATGTCTGTTTTACAGCAGATAACTAGAAGAACTAGGAACACGCATAGTTGCACATTACTGGGTATTGTAGATAAATAATGCACTTCTATGGAGAGGACATTAAAACACACTTGTATACTGTAAACAGAGCACATAAGTAACAATTATATCTGTAAAAAAATAAGTCAAGGCAACTGGACTTGCTGTATTTTTCTTGAAGACATTTCACTGGTCATCCAACCAGTTTTCTCAATGATTTGTACAAAAAAATATCTGGGAATAAATATGGTGAATGTTACTCCAATCCAAATAATATGTTAGTCACAACCAAGTGTTGACTAACAGATTATGTGGATTGGACCATATTTATTCCCAGATAATTTTTTGTACGAGTCATTCTGAATTGAGAAAGCATATTTTTTACAGATATACCATGACCTGGATGCATGAGAACCTTCAGACGTAAGTAACAATTGTTTTCTCAGTGTCTTATGTGTTGAGCCTGTGTTAATCGATGCAGATCAATGCAGCACAACACACACTTGATGTGATCCAAGTCCTTAAGCTGAGAGATCTCTGTACACGTGCAAAATTACACACTTCCTTTTACAATTAATAAAGCCAGAGTTTTAAGTTTAAATTAGCTAAATATATTACTGGTGCATGACATCAAAAGGTGCAAAAAAGTGCAAAGCCATACACTGTTTTCTTAATAAATTCTTTCAAAAAGCATGTCCCCTGCCAGGATGCTGTTGAGGGGCTCCTGTTTCTGTGGGGAAGCAGCGATCTGTCTGCAGAGGTACAACACGACCCCTGCTGAGCCAGAATGAGAGCTCTCCAATCAGAATGGAGCATGAACTTTGCTGGCTGCAAAGCTATAGGTCAGACTCAGCAAGGGGCACGCTGGACCTCTGCAATGTGCTTCCCCACAGAGAGCAAGCACCCCAACTCTGCAGCTGCTGGCAAGGGGTCAGGCTTTTCTATTCGGGCTGTGGCTGCTTTAAAAAGAAAATTTTAAGACATTAAACGTTTGTTTTGATGCACCTGTAATGTATTTAACAGATATAAGTTGAGGGTTCATTTGGCCATTAAAAGACACCTGTAATCTGTATGGAGGGAAACACACAGGCATTGCTGACCTCAAGAAAATACTTATTGCCTTAGAGAGTCACCTTGAAGCAAGGACCTGGCAGAGGAACCAGATAAACTGATAATTTTAATTGGTGGTTCAAAAACTCTATGATCAAGCTTATATTTTTTAGCTCAGAATAATTGGATGTACTGTATGTAACCTGACTTCCATGTTTTTGACTGTGTGCCCTCAGTTAAGGCTTGAGCTATTTTAGGACACATCAATTTCTGTGAGCCCTTGGACATGTTAAACTGGGGAGCAGATGGATGGGGAACATTACTACGGCCCCTGGCACAGCTCTATCCATCGCATGAGCAGCAAAAGAGCAGATGCTCCAGACTGAGGAACACAACATGCACTGAGCTCAGAGGACAGTCAGGAAAAAGGCAAACAGATGTTATGCATACAGTATGTACTTGGGTTTCTCTGAAAAAAAGAAGTCATTCGTAAAGATTTATGTATGAATTACAAACATTGTAAATGCATTTTTAGAATCAAGTTTTACAAGCTCTCTTGATAGTAGTAAAATAAGTTCCCTTTTGCCACAACATGGTTGGACCCAACAGATTAAAGATACAAAAATGGAATATATGAAGAACAGAGTGCTTTGGGAGACTAATGGCAATAAATATGACTGCTAGTTGCGTAATAAAGCACCGCACAATGCTAAACCTATTACATCAGTCAATATCCATTTCAAGTTAGAGCAGATCTTTCAAGAAAAATGGAAGGGGCTCTTTACAGCAGGGCTCGACAAACGGAGTCAGAATTTGGAAGAGCAGCAGTGTCAGAGGAAAACTAACCGCCTGAACTATATCCAAGCAGTGTATGGAATTTATTTAGGATATTTAGATGCAGTACACAAGAACAATATCACAATGTCCAGGTTGAGGTGTAAGGCAGAGATGACCTTAAGGAGAAAGGATCCCTTAAGCCTCAGCACAACTTTTTACTTTTGGATAACCAGAAAAGGCTCCTTGCACATCAAGGACGCTAATTTAGAAACACGCCAAGCAGAATTGATGGCTATGAGGAAGGCAAGATTGTGAGTAAGCAGATAAATATTTCTGATCGGTTCAAAGGGTGGCTTCTGAAGGGCTGTCAGAAACAGGCTGAGGTCCCATGGAGTCACTGAAGCTTAAACAGAGAAGCTAACATGTGCCACCCTCTGCACAACGGCCTTCACCAATGAGTAAGAAGCAAGCAATCTGTCAAAGGATCTGTAGATAGACATCAGACCCTTGATGGTACTCAAGGCTAAACACTGGTCCAGACTGTAGGAAGGGTAAAAGGCATCCCACACAGTACTTCTTAGGAGGGAACTTCCTGGCCTCACACCAGGCAAAATTTGCCTTCCACATGTGATAATAGACCTTGTGCGAGGTTGAATTTCTAGCCTTAAGGAAGAGATCACAGCGTCTGAAAAGCCTCTGTGCCTCAGGACTTAAGCTTTAACAGTCATGCCGTTAAAGCCAGTGAGTGAGGAGGGTGGAATACCAGTCTGTGACAATAGATGTGGATAGTTTGTAGGAACCACAAAAAGTCTTACAGGAATTAGACTACATCCACATACCAAAGCCTCCTAGTAGATGGTTGATGTATGGCACGGCTGTAGCAATCGTAACCATATATAGGCAAAGGTTTTGTGAGAAAGGGCAGTATCTAATAAAGAGACAACGGAGCAACAGGACCTGTTATAGCGATCACACAAAAGAGTGGGAGCTGCACATGCCCTATACTATCTATTTGGAAAAATTAAGGATTGGGACTGTTAAAAGCTTTCAGATCAACATTCTTTTTTTTTAGAAAGGAAATCTAGTTATGCTGAGCGACTTGCTATTCTTAGTGCAGAATGCCTATGAGCGTTGAGAGTGCAATTGCAAGACTAAGCCACCGACATGCATTGAAGCATTTGGCATATTGTGCAAGATGCCAACGCCTGCCCAATGCATCAGGCGATAAAAAAAAACTGCAAGCCAGAGCAACTCAAACCTATTTTGATTTCGGTGTGTGCACTAAACCATTCATTCACTTTTATGTTACATAACAGCTATTGGCTTTGCAAAGCTTCAAATGTCTGTTTTTTACACCCATAAGGCCAGACGAAGAAGGAATTAAAAACATGGTTTACTACCATGGGAACATTTGTGGTCATCTACAAAATGAAGAGCACTGTTTAATACATTCTGAAAAATAGGCCACACAAAAAGGAGAAGCAAAATTTTACAGTAAACCAAAAAATTACTTCTACAGCAAACACTGCAAGAATACATTCCCCTTATGACATTTCCATAGTGTTATAGCAGTGTTTATCAATAATGCATTGTACGCAAGACAAGTGAGCCATTTAAAATAAGAATTGAGTAATAAGCCAGGACATTAAGGGAAGGAAATCAAAGCAGAAATTAAAAACATCAGATTAGCAGATTATGGAAAGCCTACTTCTGTATGAATGTCATGGGCTACAGCTCAACACACCATTCCAGCAAGTTACTCAAGTGAACCCATACAAGCAGAAATAATGTGCAGTTCTGCATATTTGAAACTGGGACAGTTTAAAATTCCCCAGTGTGACTGAAAATGAGTGTTCTTGGTAGAATTTATTTACTATAGATACGATATTCAGGTCCTATATTTTTTTTTTCTACGGATACTGGCAGGGGTATTATGCTATATTTACACTCCTCAGTTGGTGGTGTATAAATAATTTACTCAGAATTAGGATAATTAAAAATATTATCCCAAAAGCCCACAGCTGGGGAAACAAAAGCTATAGCTAATTAACAATCATGAAAAGACTGTCCATGGAGACCACTACCTCACTGTATAACTAGGAAGTGGAGCACAGAAAAGATGGTAAACCAGGTCACCACAAATGAATCTAGGACAACCTCATTCCCAGCAGATATTTCCATTTAAAATTATTAAAATTATTAATATAATCCATCAAGGAAAACAGATCAGAATAACTTTATTGTTCGATTCCTAAGCTTCTAAGCCAAGTCCAAGGATATCTGCAATCCAGGTATACAAAAAAAGAAAATCAAATTTACTGAATAGGTTTTGGGGCAGAACATCCTAATTCCAGGCTCCAATACAACTCTTGTCCAGTTTAAAAGAGGTCAAAAACAAGGAGAAATTAATCATGTACCACACAAATCCCAGACTTGGGTATGCCTAAAATAATCATGTATCTGGCTTCAATTAATTCAGAAAAAGAAAACTTATGCAACCAGTTAAATCAGAACTAATCTGCACGTTTGTTCCTGGTCCTTAAAGCAAACCTTCCCTGGAAGACATATGGGGTCTGCCATCACAAACTCCTGTTAAGGATTCTGGTTGTCTGGCTAGTACACTGACCAACTGGTTTGAATAAGGTTTGAGACACTAACCTGGAACAAGTATGCGTATCTGTAAAGCCAATGTCAGACAAAATTTATTTTCATACTTGTTTAAATTATATTTAAAATTTTTCTTATCGTCTTGAAAAGGAGGAAAATAAAAAGTATACATAAAATACAGTATAACTGCAAATATTAGCACAAAAGCCATTAGGCTAAGCAACAAAGCAAAAAAAAAGTTGTTGCTTATTAAAACATAAAAGGAAATTCTAATAAGATGTGAGATTTGACCTTCTATGTTAGATTGTGAAGATTGAACACTGCAGGGTTCCATTTCCTGCTAGACTGATATGATCAATAACGGCACCACTCTGTGGGAAACTTTTCTTTTGCACAGATAATTTGCACATCATAACCAAAGAAATTCATGACTCAATTTAATCACAGTAATCACCACTGTACGCAAAATAGTAAACATTAAAAAATAAATAGTTGACCTCTGTCTAGTACACTGCTTTAAAACTGATCTGTATGCCTGAAATAATACAACTATTGAAGCCAACGTACTTTGGCTTAAGTAAAAAGGTGTACATTCTTTCTTAGGGAGGCAGAAGGGTGTGGACCAAAGTCAGTGACCAGCTGGAGAAAATACTATTAGAGAATAATAGGGCTCGAACAGGTCTGGTGGTGTTACCCGTTACCTTTTCCATGCAGGCCCAATTAACATGTTCACTGTAATGCCTAGTCCAAGATCGATTTATACTTGCCTTTCCTACACTCCGTTCTAACCTCCTCAGAGAATAGAGCCTTCTGGCAAACTGTAGGTGATCCATCATGCGAGTTTTAGGCAACAGTGGCTTTTCTTTACCACTCTCCTATAAAGCTGTGACTGGAGAATCACCTCAGCAATAGTTGTATACATAGGCTGAAGTTATAAGCCTTGCTCCTTCAGATTGGACAGAGCGGTCATAGGTCTTTGTGACCTCCTTCACTAGTCTCCTTCTTGCATGGTCATTTTCATTGCTTAAAACGCAACTAAATCCAAAAACAAAAAACTGTCATATATTGCAGCCTACCAATCTTTAAATGTGGTGGCTGCATTCATTGTTTTTCCATCCTACCAGTACCACACTTCCTGTC
Source organism: Nanorana parkeri (assembly GCF_000935625.1). Classification (NCBI taxonomy): domain Eukaryota; kingdom Metazoa; phylum Chordata; class Amphibia; order Anura; family Dicroglossidae; genus Nanorana; species Nanorana parkeri. Next base: position 1,440,381 of record NW_017306395.1, read on the forward strand.
TTAAGAGTGGGTCCACTCTATGCATGAACAACCGAGCCAACTTTGGACAGCAGCATTGTCACCCTGTGGAGCCACTCACCCTGAGAACCTTCACAGACACCCTTGGAGAGGGTGGTATTCGATACACTGGCAGATTTAGTTGGACTTGACTAACAAATTAAAGTCAAACTTCGGTTAACACTTTTTAAGCAGTTAAAGCAACAGTTTTTTTTAAATTCCCTTTTGAAATGAATATTTTACATAAAAGAATAAAAAGGTAACCATTGTAAGCACCCTTGCCGTGCTAAATGGTTTCTCTCAACCCTCTATCTTACACTTTTGGTGGACAGCTTGGCCTGAAAAAGGAAGCTAAAAAAATAACAGGCTTAATGCAGCTAACACATCTAAGGATTGGTAAGCTGCAATACATCATATTTTTGCCTTTGGGGTTAGAGTCGCTTTAATGACCAATTTACTGAAAAGTACATTCAATGACATTGAAATTATCTTGTATCCATCCTCTGACCTGAGCTTATCAACCATCTTTTCTCAAAATGTTTTTTGTATTCATGCTGCAGATTATGCCAGAATACTAAAGATGGGTACACACTGCTATATTTTTAAAAATATGACAGATTGCTAATAGCATGGATGAATGAATCTTCCCATTGTGTACACTGTATTCTGACAGCAGCCCAGGCCAAAAAGTGCTTGCCGAACTGTGCTTACACCCAAATGATTTTCCAACATGTCCCCTCAACAGAGGCAGGGCAATCCCTTGGATTGAATTTCAGCTGATTCAGCAGGAATTCGTTCCATGAGTACCCAGCTTAACTAAGAAATTTAACTTTACAGAGATACCCCGATCAGCCATAAAAGTATGACCACCTGCTTATATTGAGCATTTGCCAGCAAAAAAGCCCTGACCTCTGATGGTATGCTGTGGTATCTGGCACCAACCCATCAGAAGCAGATCCTTTAAGTCCTGTAAGTTTCAAGGTGGGGCCTCCATGGACTGGACTTGTTTTCCAGCAAGTCACACTAACGCTCGATTAGATTGACATCTGGAGAATTTGGAAGTTTCGTTGCTCTGACCCAGTCATCTAGCCATAACAATTTGGCCCGGGTCAAAGTCACTCAAATCCTTACACTTGCCCATATTATCTTCTTCCAGCACATCAACTTCAGGGACAAAAAGTTCACTTTCTTCCTAATATATCCTACCCACTTTCAGGTACCAATGTTATCCACTTCATCTCTCCGTGGTCATAATGTTATGGCTGATCGGTAAATGTGTATTTGTAGTACAATCACTTAAACCCCCTTTAATGTGATCTGAATTGAACTATTTATGTGACCTTAACTGACTACGCAAGTAATTTAGGTTTATTAGAGGGGGTGTATACACACAATTAGTGTTTTTAAATTGTAATAAATATACTTTGCAGAGATCCACCTTTCACTTTAAAAAGTATATTTTCTGTAGGATAACCTCAAGCAATAAACAGAGACAATACTCTTATTTGGTTTTATCTCGTATCTTTGAACGGTGCTTTGTCTCCAGTTCTCTCATACGCACATCGCTATTGATTACACAAGGTATTGTTCTCATATTCTGTAACCCTCAAGCACTGAATTCTACAGACTTTTTATGTTTTTGTCACGCTGCACTGCCTCTTCCCTGAGCTGTAATTACAGTGCTTTTTCTATGCACTTTTCATATTTTAGATTTATATGTTCCTCTTAAAAATACGTTTTTTTTTAAAAAAAGTATACTTTTGGAGATCAACATTTCTAACACTAAAACATGAATTTATAGGCACTGTACACATTTTATTTACACAAGTGCTCCATTTCTACTCAGCTGAAACTAATTTCTAGGCATAACACTGCACTAGCAAGACCATGGAGACAGTGTAAGCACATTAACACAGAAATTAACAGAGCCCACATGAGCCATGAAAGGTTATTTCAGATGTGTTCTTTTAATGTACAGGTGACTCTTGACATATGAGCCCAATAAATGGTTATCCAATACTAAATGGTTTGGAAAGAAGACTCAATTCTACAAGGGACTTTTATGTTGTCCACACACTATGTGTGTGCTTGGTGCTAGTGCAGAATGTGTCTATTTTTCAGGTATGGCCATTACTATAGATGATTAAATCTGTTGTGGACTAGACTGCCCAAGTCCAAGACTTATAGATCGAAGGTAGATGAGTCACAAAAGGTAATACTTATTCTTGCAACGATCGAGCTGGGTACATTTTTACACAGGATGCAACAAACATCAGAAAGCACTGGAAATACATAGCGACTGTCAGAAAATTTCTATCACATTGAACAACTTATAATTGATCCAGTATTTTAGAGATTAGTTACACTAAATTGCCTTTACAACTGGGTGACTGACAAGTGTGTTTTTTTTTATCCAGCAACCAACCTTAGTGAGGAAGAGGAAGAGGAAGAGGAAGAGGAAGAGGAAGAGGAAGAAGAAGAAGAAGAAGGAGTGAGTGAATGTACAGTTTATTTGTATCGGTTATCACTGCTGGCACAAAGGTCACCAGAATACATAGCTAATTGAGAATGAGAATAAAACTAGCCATACAATGCTTGAATTTAGGCCGTGTCCTGCTGATCCATGAGGCCAAATGAGAGAAAAAAAAAAAAAGAAAAAAACGACTAGTATGTATTCAGCTTAATCTAATCTAGATCTCAGGCAAGATGCTTTGGCATGTGTAGACTGACATTTTAGTATAATGATGGTATATTCAGGCTGATGCTTCAAAAACGGTTCAAAGGAAGCGTGTTCAGTGTGAAAGAGTAGCTCTTCAACTGCCTTAGGGCTTGTGTTGATGGGGTAGCATGCTTTCAGCTTGCATTTGAGATGCTTCCGAGATCATTCACAGTTAATTTACAGGTATATTTGACCTTTAGTTGACCCTTGACCCGGAAGTCCGTAGAGGCACAATTGCATATGTGGATACTTGCTCCAGCCAACAGAGTGAAAAAGTATTGAAGCTAGAGGTTTAGCATGACAACTAGCATTTTAAGTAGGGGGTCAGCAATGGAAACCCCCACCATTCTTCGTAGTAGAAGTTTACATAAAATAAATGAGTCAATCCTAGGAGTAAAAATTACATATTTGGGTGTGACCATTACATAGATTGCAGAACAACCTTAGGCTTATGGTTACACGGAAGAGACATTTGAATTTTTTGGTAGTTTTAGGAAAGCATGTGTGGCTGCAGATTGAAGAGGAAAGGTCTTTTTTTTTTAATTATTATTATTATTATTATTATTATTATTATCTTTGACTAAAATAAGTTAAGTCGCAGTTAACCATGTTAAATTAAATTGGTGGTTGAGAAAGTCCAAGTGAACCTGGCTGTAAGCAGTTCTAATAAACTCAGCTTAAAGTCCTATTTTGTGGACCATAGTTTTCCCTTCTGCAAAATCTTAACCCCAAATGTTCTTCAAACAAGGGACACAGTAAACATATTGCCTAGCAATTCCTGTGGAAAGATGTAGTTCAATGCACAGGTTCTCTGTAAAATCACACTGTGACATGCAGTCACCAATAAAAAATATAGTTTTCTGGCCCCATAGTAGTCTACTCGCACTGGATGTGTGCCTATTTGCTTCTACATTGAGCAGCTAGAGAGCAAGGGGATATTTTTGCTTCTAAACACCCCAGAAAAAATAGGTGCACTTGAATTTGAGCAAGAATTTGTGTAAGGCAAGTAGAAAATATCAAAAATTCCAGGCAAAGAGCTAAAAAACAGATTAAACCATATGGAACAGTTTTATCTGCCAACTGATTGGTATTCCCTCCCATCCAGTCCTAAGATTTGCACAGCATTTTTTTTCTACCTTCGTGTGAGCTCTGCTGTACAGGGATTGCAAGAGGCCGATCCTATGTCACACTCAGGTACTTACACTGATTGCGTTATGAAAAATAAAACCAAAATACTTATGTATTAATGAATACAAAGCTGAAATAATTGGTGTTATATATCTGCTTTGAGTGTAGTATTGAAACTGAAGATATGAATCTATCATAACTTTCTCATCAGAACAATTAGGCCCACAGCGACTAGCACTTGTCAGAAGCAGAACTAAAACTGCTCCTCCTCTGCCACTAAAGTTAAACCCACCCTCATAGATAAATGCTGTCCAACCATGATTTTTGCTGTTTCAGCCAGAGTGGGACCTATAAATCCTACATACAGAAAGAAAAAAAGGTAGCAGAATATTTTACTATCCCCTGCACCTGTATTAGGAGGAAGCCATAAAAGTAAGCCCTGATGACAAGCCCTTACCTTATACTAGTAAGATTTACACACATAAATACACAAAAACAAGAAGACTGCACAGGACAGGTCAGTAGATCCTAGGGAGGTATAGCCAAATAATGTTAGGGCTGTAAATGCAAAAGCTCCTTTGTAGTAAATTTCCTGGTAGTCACACATTATTCCTTTACAGGGGAGTTATTTACATAAGAACTGCCACAGTGCCAAAGCCCTCCCCTTGTGAGCAAATGGCCAAACATTATTAGTTTTGTGTCTATGCTGATAAGCTTAATTAAACCTGCATGTTCCCAGCGGTACTAAAGCAACAGGGAACAAATCCTGTTTGTAAGTAGTATTGAATGATCTGCTTTGCTTTAACCCTTTCACCTTCAACAGCACCATTTATAGAGAGGCGTGCGTCTCAGGGGCTTTTATGACCAAATGTCTGATTTTATGTTAAATCTAAAATGCCACCCAATAACAGAGGCACCAAAAGCACTGGAAAGTAAATCATTTTGTCCATAAGATAAGATTTCAAAGAACAGAATCAATAATTCCACAAACTGATAACAGCCATGTGTACGTTTATCTAAAAATAACTCCAGAAGATATGAAAATCTAAACGGACAGAGGATTCCTCAGCAAACACGTCTCAAAGTGCTGGATGTAAATACGTTTACTACAGATTTTTTTTTTTAAGCCCGTGGACGTGCGTCTAAACAAACTTCCCCCTGTGAACAAAAAAAGTGAACCGTGAAATCACAGCACACAAAAACGTGCACAAGGGTGCAAGGTCCTTCAATAAAGAAGGGACCCATTTCCCGACCCCCCGGGGCGCAAGGCTCCCGACAGGGGTTGAGATACTTGGTCCACAAACCCGAAGGCCGATGGACCATTTCCTTTGGGGACCTGCCGAAACAGGTCCCCCATAGTACTTGGCAAGTGGGCTCTCCCGAAGAGAGACCCACCTCCTGGGTGGGAGGAGACAGAGAACCCCGTAGAGGGCACAGAATCTCCTACCAGCGTCAGGAATAGGCCCCGAAGGAACCTGCACCTTCAGCAATCTGTGGGTAAATTTCAATCAAAAAGTCAATCGTGCATCGTGCATAGAGTGCAATAAATAATACTAAAGTGCCAGTGCACCACGCTGACAGGCCTTAGGGGCCGGAGTGCAAAAATATTGCCCCGGACTAGCCATAAGGCCTGTCCAAGAGGCGATGTGCAGAAAATGCAAGGTGGTGTGTGACCAAGTGCACAGTGAGTCAATGTGGGGTCCCACACCAAAGTGACTCCATGCGCACCCCTGGGACGCCACCCCCAGGGGGCACAACACCATGGGCTTCTGCCGCCCCCGAACCCTCGAGCCAGACCAAGCTTCGCATCTGTTCAGTCAGAAAGCCATGTACTGAGCGGTTCCCCTCTCACAGGAAGCCGCCCCACACGCTCTTTCACTCCAGCGAGTACTATATCCTTTAAACATCAATGTTTTGAGTATAACGCTTATAGGGTCAGTGCACTCAATGTAATTTCCAAAGCTGACAATGTCTTCAATCTTTTGGAGACTCGGTTGGTGAGATTTCGGAGCTTGAAGTCGTGAGTCACTACACCTGCTCCGGACAATATGAGGGGTCCTTTTCTCTGTTGGATTTTTACTTTTATTATAATACAACACAAAAGGCAGAGAGAAAGGTTTGAAACACCCAGAAGAACAGAATTGGAAATGATGCACCCAAAACATAACGAAGCCAAGGGGTTGATATAAAAATCACCAAACTCCTTTTATAACCATTATCTCACTTTTGGATGGACTGTGCCACACCTTTAACATTTTTGAAATATCAAATACTCACCTTTCAAAATTCTTTAGCTTTTGTTTCTAAAGCATTAAACTATTTTAGAACCGGGTCAAAAAATATATTTTTTCAATTGGATAAAGCAGTGGTTCAAAAACTGCAGGCCTCAACTGTCACTTGAGGTAACTATTCCTACCACAGATACCAGCGATGGGGTGCTATACCTATTACAGACATCAATGATGGGGTACTAATACACTGTCTGACAAGGATAACATACTATTACCAGTGGTCACAATTCCTTCCACTGACACCAGAATGGGGCACTAGTCCCTCCAGTGACACCAAGAGTGGAAAATGATTCCCCCTTCCACTTCCAATAAAAGCTAGCTCTTGGCCAGGTAGGTTGTTCTATACATGTAGTTAAATTGACCACAGTTCCACTGTGGATTTAGGCCCTCTCAATTGCTTCCGTCTCCTTATGTAATACCAGACAGGCCTAATGATGTTGAGATCAGAGCTCTGTGGGGGCCGTACAATTTTTTCAGGACTCACCGGGCCCTACTGGTTTTTGGCAAGCCTGAGCTGATGGTGCCACAGGGCATATTACAAGTGCAAATGGAAGCCAGCATGATGTGACTTATCTGCTGCAGTAACCACAATGCTGAACTCTGTAACCGAAGGGCTAATCTTCTGACTGTGACATTAAAATGTGGCAAGTAAGGACAAAATGTAATGGATGTGGTAAGGAACTAGAGGGTGCCTATACTAATGTAGAGACAGAGTTTGGGGAGCTTTGCTTCTGCACAGCTATTTGGCACTGGATTGGAAGGTTTTAAAGAGGAACTTGACCCTGATGTTTGAAATGACAACAAATACACCTTTAGAAATGTTTAGTAATGACAATCTACAAAACAGATACTTGGTGTTTATTCTTTGCATACATTGTTTTTATTTTCCTCTCCATTCTTCTGACAGTGTCCATTTTAACTAAGGGCAAGTTACTAGATCTTCCTTTACTTCCTGGAACTCTGGCACATGTGACTAGGACATGTGACCATGCACATCTCGGGGGAGAAAAAAATCCTTTCCCTGAGATCACAGATAAGATTTCCGAGCAATGCTCTGCTGATGTAACACTTGGGCACAATTACATCATTTGTGCCAAAGTGGACCAGGAAGTAGAAAACCAATAATTGTAAGCAAAATAAAAATAGGTTTTTTTAACTAAAGAATGTAAGATGATTTCATAACAGCATGCAGATGTGATTTTTAGCCAAAGTGGGTAAAGGTCCACTTTAGGGTCTGACAAGATCTGGCATCATGGAAATCGTTCCATCATGAAAGTCTGGTGGCTGCCATTCTATTTGTTATATTACACATGAAAGGCTGGCCTGCAATGTTTCAGGAGTATAGGCTCCCTCCCTGGCTCCCAAGATGTGTGTGTTATGTCTGGCCCATTTTTTTGGTGCACCTGCACATCGGTACATTGTTCGTGTTTTAATAGAGCTCTACTTAAATTTTTTTAATATATTTTAAATGTGCTAGGAACTGTAAAGCTTTTTAGGAGCTCCAAAAAGATCGTAGACAAAAACAATAAAAAGATCAATAATTTTAAGTTTTAACAGGAAATAACATACTACACAACCAAGTAAGGGAGACAAAAACCCCTCTCTATTTTTAGATGTATTTTCAGTTATCTATGCAATTAAAAAAAAGGGAAAGAAAAAATGTTATTTCAAGCAAAAGGTAAGGTTAACTGAACCCAGAAACAATGGGGAATATCTGCCACATTCTGCTTCATTTATTACGGTTATGAAGGTAAAATGTGGGAGATAGGAAAGCTGTTCAGAGGCAGGCAATGACTGGAATGATCTTTAGTCTGCTCTAAGTAAAACACCAGTGATCAAGAACACCAGGAGAAAAAGGAAACAGAAAAATGTCTGGATATCATCAGGTGCACAATGCCGGCAAGTCAAGAAATTCTGTTTACAACATCAGTTCCTGAGAAGTGAAGATTTAAAAATTTACCAACGGTGGTTGCAAAGTCAAAACAATCAATAACATGCAAAAAGGGAGTCTGGAGTGCAGTCAGAAAACGGTAAATGGATACAAAATGTACTACTGCTGCTGAATAGGAGCAAATAGAACTCAGGAGGGGGGGGGGGGTTTTATCAAAACTGGGGCAGACAAAATCTGGAGCAGCTATGCATGGCAAAAAATCTTCTCTTCAGTTTGTTCAGTTAAGATTTGAAAATGAAATAGAGAAGCTGTTTGGTTGCCATGCACAGCTGCTCCAGATTTGATAATTTTCCTTCTGAGTGTTCAGTTAATATCCAGTCATTGTTGAGTTTTATTTAAAGTTTAAGGTTTAAATTGATTATATAAAATTGCATAATAAAGATACCAAATGTTATTCATTCTGTGACTCATACCCTTATGGCTTTACAAATTGTTAAAGAAATCTCCCTCTTTCACAAAATAATTCTAACATTACAAGAATGGGTGAAAAAAACAGTAAGATTTCTGTACTTACCATAAAATCTTTTTCTTAAAGACCACTGAGGTGCACAGAAATATAGTAATTCTTAGACATAAGGGTTATATACTTCCACCTTCAGGAAGTTAGGATAATGGCAAACAAACATTAAGCCAGCCCCTGTTAAAAACACTTTCAATGGACTTCAAGAAAAAGATTTTATGGGAAGTACAGAAATCTTAAATTTGTTTTCGCCCATTCAAATGATGTTTCTTTATAATCTAATGAGGAACATAGAAATAAAATTACCCTCAGACTTTTGGGATGTCCAAAATCTGTCGGAGGGGTTGGCAATAGCCACTGAGGGATTCAACAGATGTAAAGACGATACTACCTGGGTATCTGAAGGGATCAACACCTAAAATAATAGCGGGACTCCCAAGACCTCTTGCTCTCTGGCTCCCTTGTCAACTCTTCCCATGCTCGCCTCCAGGACTTCACTAGAGTCTCCCCCATTCTGTGGAACTCTTTACCCCAACCTGTCCGTCTATCTCCTACTCTGACTACCTTTAGGCGATCCCTTAAGACTCATCTCTTCAGGGACGCTTATCCGACCTCAACCTAACCACTGAAATATCAATTTCTCTAACAATTCATCCCCACACAGCTACCTCCTCATGTCACTTCCCCCTCCCTTTTAGATTGTAAGCTCTCACGGGAAGGGTCCTCCTTAGCATCTGTCTTGAATTGTATTGTAATTGTAATGTCTTCCTTATATTGTAAAGTGCTGCGCAAACTGCTGGCGCTATATAAATCCTGTATAATAATAATAATAATAATAATAATAATAATAATAATAATAAATATTTGGAGGTATAAAAGAATCTTAAAAGATAAAAATATATAGCTAGGACTTTATTTCAATACAGCAGAAAAAAAAGGGACACTACCAAAACACTGAGGCACGACAACTGGAATTATACAGCAGTTGGCTTAATGCATTTTGTTTTCAAGGGTCCCAACCTCCGGAAGGCAGGAATATAACTCAAACATCCAATTATTACTTTTTCCTGAGTCACTCAATGAACAATAAAAAAATAAAATGTATACACAAAATGTGTACATAGTTCATATAAAATCATGTGCAGCCTTATTCAAAGTCCACAGAACCAAACATGTTGCCAAATACTATGACAAAGTGAGAATATAAGGAGAACATTGTATTTTTCTTCTAATGCCATTTTCTCCATAGCCTAATCTCTGATGTGACAGTATAAGTTGTACAAAAGAAAAGCAATGAGCTTAACTTCAGCAATCAAGCTCAATTTTACACTAACACCCAACAGAGACCCCTCCTTGCGTTTCTGATTTATTACAGACTGGTAATCCAGATAAAGAAAGGGATTTTCCTGAACATTTTATCGTTGTCTAAACTGAAATCCATTAACCACAAATCACAAGCTGCCATTTAGCTAGCCACTCGCTCAGTATTAGGATATCAATTCGCAGTCAAAGTGTTAGTTTTGACATGCTGACTCATCTGCCTGCTCCTGAAACAAAAATAGATATAGCAAGTTAAAGAAGTCTCACCCTTCTATTATTTTTTCACAGCTCAGTCACCTAACTTCCACAGTACTGTATATGTTGCTTTTTATCCCATGCTTCTATGTGCAGTACAAAAGGGAGCTACAGACTTTGACAGTTCACTCCTCTTCAATTCTGACCACACTCTGCAAAGGAGATGGACTCTTGATTGACAGCTCTTATCTAATAATCATCTCTACTTATCAGACACAAGTGAGGTCATAGGAATGCAGGGGGAGTGGAGCATTCTCACAGGAATCAACACAGGCAGTAAAACTGGAAGGGGAGATTGTTTTGTGTTTTTGGAATGTACAGAGACAGTTAGATGACAGCTGTCAATCAAGAGGTGTTCTCCTTTGCAGAGTGTGGTTGGGAATGAAGAGAAGTGAACTGTCAAAGTGTGTAACTCAGTTTGTACTGCCCACAGAAGCTTGGGATAAAAAGCAACATACAGTGTAGGCGTTAGAAGACGAAGCTGTGGAAAATAATACAAGGCGAGAAGAATTCTTTAAAATATAGGAAGAATTGGGCAAGAAATGCCTACGAGTGGACAATATAGGCAAATAAAAAATGAGGTAGAGAATTTTGGCAGCAGAGACATGCAAAGTCTTCCGTCAAAAAAACTCTTCCCCAAGGATGTTCTATTTTATAGTTATACTGTACGGGGCATGAGCCATGCAGTGAACACTCGCAGCTCATTAACAACATCTCTGAGATGCTATGAATGGGCCTGATGCCGAGGGAGGATGTAACCCCTGTGTGCAGAACCCAGAAGACGTGGAGGCAGAAATGGCGACAGCGGGGGACTAAAGATATTGCACAGTGCTGGAGAAGAGCACACTTGTAAGGTATCTGTGCCATAATGTGTACGTATGCTATCCATACTTGCCCATTATGGCAAAAACCCCAACCAGCTGTTTTATAAACAAAGACTGCATAATGGCAGGAAGTAATATAGCATATAGAACCACAACATAAAAATATTCAGATTCTACATAGTTTTTCTACGTGGTACCACAATTTACTAAAAGTAAGTTTTAAGAGGCAAACTACCTTTTAACAAAGGGCACACAATGCTGGATGTCCTTTAAAACAGCTCACTTCTCTGTATAGATTTGTTGGTCTTCCTGCAGCCTCCCTCTTTTCTCCAAGTGAATCTGTTAGAAACCGCCCACTGCCATCTATAGACCATTAGAACATTTGGACAACATAAATATTGATCACGTGTTCAAGCTTGACCGTAGGTGTAATGTAAAGTTATAATCTTAGATTACAAAGTACAAAGCAAAGGCCAAGACATCTTCTGATCTCAAAAAGGATTTTTACTATAAACAGAAACACTATCTTAATTTTTACCAACTAGATGTGTCTTCTCTATCATCGCTAAATGTCATGTATTTGTAGAACATCAGTTGCCTGATTTAAATAAAGATGTCACCTTAACAATCTGCAAATAAAAAGGATATAATCTTAGAATATTCAGGTAAATTGTGCGTTATGTTTTATCAGTTATGGATTTTTTTCCTCATCAGGTTTTGCATGGTGAAAAGCCACATGCACCGTGCCGATGAAGCTCTGCCTTTGTAACGTATGATATGTTTACACTATGTGCTGTCTGACCTTTTCCTCAGGGTAATTAACTATGTAATCTATTGCAGTTCAGCATTATCTAGATTCGCAAGGGAACGCCACTTGTCCCTGGAACAGAAATTTACAATTTCCTCTCCTGCTATATGAATCATTTCTCTCTGATCTGCAGAAGATCAATCCAACCATTTGAAGTAAAGAAAATCCTGAAGCACTGGATGTAGTGCAAGTTTAGGATTTCATGTACGTTACCTGTGTATTAACAGCACTAGCGGTGTGGACATATAAAAAAGTGGAAGTATTGCCAACAGCATGTCTAAATATTTATTGCAGGCTGGAGTGAATCTTGCCTCTGGTGCAGATTCAGACCCCAACAAAGTGACATATGGTAAACTGTTAAACAAAAAGGGTTAAAGCAAAACGGTGACAAGACAGTTTAAAGAAAAATACAAGTCCATTAAAAACTCAACCAAGCTGAAAGAACAGTCCACGAGAACAGAATATCTGTCTCTCACTAACTTGAAGATCTCAGAAAAGAACATCAGCTTAAAGTGTAAGGAAAATGCTAAAACACAGTTAGCCAATATAGTGAACAGGATTGTTTGTGAAATTTTGAGCTCTAATTGTTTTCTAACACAGATACTACACAAAGTCCAGAGCATTCCCATTTCTCCCTTAGGGCAAATCAATACAACTTGCACAGGGCTTTGATTTGGGGGGGGGGACAGCTTACTGATTTAGGCTCCATTCACACAGCAGCGGTTGTCTGTGCGTATTCGGCTGAATGAATATGTGTGGAGCTGCTCTAAAAACACAGACTTTGGCAACGGCTGCGCAGTAGCGATTTTTTTTTAATGGATTCCGCACATTCGTGGCTATGGTAATAGCCGCAAACAAGCCAAATTTGTGCAGATGGAAGATTTTAGCGTTTGCGTGCCGCACAGGAAATGTAAACGCTATATGTGAATGGAGCAGTCATTTCTGTGCTCTCTCTTCCAATCAGCTAACTCCATTTGTTGGCTTTAGGGCAATGTGCAATCTGATTGGTTAGCAGCTCTGCTCCTTCTCCCAGTCTGAATGCTGGTGTGCAAACTACCATAGAAAGCTGGTACTGTGACAGCTTGAGGTACAACTTCACTATTTTTAATACACGCACTACTTGATGAAACAGAAGTGTTTAAAGATGAACTCAAGGCAAACAACTAAAACACACAGATGCAAAATATATATAGCTGCTGTTTTACCTGCTAAAGGATTTGTATTTCTGTACATCTGGTCATGGGATGTACACAGCTCTGCCACACTACACAGTCAAATCAGGCAGCAAATTTACATGCTGCTGTTCAGTAACAACTACAAGTCTTTTCCCCCGCAGCCTGTGACTAGACAATTGGGGCACAGTCACACCAGCCATTGCACTAACCACACAGTGTCTGACAGCACATCACACTTTTTGTGAGAACTTTATTGAAATGGAACAAGTGACAATGTCATTCTGTTTTATGGGCAAAGCAGGGTGCGGGACGGTTGTATTGCATTTCAGTCAGCACACACCACCACATTCGTACTGCAAAGCGTTGGTGGGAATGGCACCATCCATGACAAGCCAAATTACCTTGTCTTGTGTTGGGGCTCTGCTTAAAACAATGGCCAGCGCAGCACCATAGCAGATGGTGTGAGTAGACCCTCTAAGTAGAATCAGGAAACTGATGAGGTCACTCTGGTCTCTCCTCCTCTCGGTACACTCCTCCTGCTTCTCCCTTTTCTAGTGTAGTGTGCTGGGACTGCAAGTGACCAATAACTCAAAATCATACATTTGCACAGCTTGCATTTAAAAAATAAATTAAGGATGTAATAATGAATACAGAGCTGCATTTTCTTATGTCTTTCATCTGCCCACACTTGTTTAAAGTTTACCATTTGTAAGAACTCTCAAGCAGATGCCCTTGGACCTTTTTCAACCATATTTAAATAAAAACACACGGCATGGGCCACAACGAAGTATCAAAAAAATGTATATTTAAACGATTCAATAAACAAGACTATGTCTGACGGGCTTGGGCTTATGTTCCGTTTCATGCAGGAGGTTTTCAGGGGGATATTAAGGGAACACTGAAAGGTTGTTGAGAGCTACAACAAAGCACCCCACAGCCACTTGTGGTCTCCGAGCTATTGGTTGGGAATTGCTTATCTACAGAATAGGCAGGCTATACAGATGGTATTGGCTGTTGTAAAGGGAGCATTTCTAAGGGGTTGTTAACCTCCCTGTATCTTCAGCTAAAGGTGACCTAAATGTATTAGTCAGTCACAGTCTTGCCATCAATGTTTAATTACCCCCTTTGGCTGCAGGAGAAATATTGTTTTCAAGCAGAGATAACTGCAAATAAAAATAAAAGACTCTTGTGGCAGAACACAGCAGAGGGCAGTTGTTCCAATTACGGACAGTTTTCCATGTAGTTGTCCAACAGATTTGCCCGTCTACCGATGGCTGTGTCCTTATGATTCTACGAATATTAATAGAAAGTGCAAGTCCTCTACATGCTCTTCCCTGAGCTATAGTAGAAAATCTTCCCTTCCTGACTTCAGCATTCTATTCTTGGATGTTTATATGAGAGAAGGATATACAAAATTCTGAAAACCTTAACATGGGAACAGATTAAAATGTGCTCACGTCATGTGGTGGAACAAGGCCAGGCGCTTGCCGAAATTATCAAGTAACAATAAGCTTCTTAGCAGAATTAAAGATTGAAGCAGCACAGCCTGGGAAGAGATTGAGGTAGGACATGTGAATCCTATAAATTCAAAAGCTTATTTGACATTAACCCCTTTTTCAGGCATCTTCTCTGCTGAGAATTCTTAATAGGAAATAGAATTCTTAATAGACATGTATAGAACCCTACATATCCAGCACAAATGTATGGTGTGACTTAAGGCCCTTTTCCTGATCAAAGCGGCATGGATCGGATGTCACCAATGTGACATCCGTGTCCGTACAGTTTTTTTCCTGGAGGAGGAGAAAACTGGAGGTGCCGGAACCAATGCAAGTCTATGAGAAATCTGATGTGTCCGTTTACGATCCGGACCATCGAAACGGATCAATGAAAAGCCTGTTTGTGGAGTTAACCAGGTGTAAACAGACTCTTGTCCATTTACACCCAGCTGCCCATAGAGCGTCCGTTTGGGTCCGGCTGAAAAACTGACAGGCGGACCTGATCAGATCGCTCATGTGAAAAGAGACCTAAAGGCTTTCTGTTATTGCAGGAATTAAGTTAAAGTAAAGTTACAGTTCTATTTTACTGGCCATTACAGGCCACAACATTTGCTTCCTATTGTAAAGTCAAGTCACTGCTGCTACCTGCATGTGATGTGTAAAATCAGTCACCAACCCCTCCTTCTAGCACTACATCTCTAGGAATTAATTCCTGATGTCAGTCGTCGGGTCTAAGGCTGGGTGTTACAATCAAGCTTAGAGAAATATTATACCCATCCATTTCAACCTCTTGGATGTGAATACAGCATTACATTATTTAATCATTTAAGTGAACTCTAAGTTCATCAGTATATCAACCCCAAAGTATGTACTCACTCACCACTTCCTTTTCCTCACTGCATTTAATAAATACAGCCTAGTCAAGACTATGGTTAGAGAGAGCAAATGACAGCAGCTTACATAGTATATGAGATTGAATAAAGATATTAGTCCATCAAGTCCAACCTATTAGGATCTCATGCTAGGAGTACCTGTACCCCTGTATACAGGGGTCCTCCAATCAGAAAACTCCATTTGTTGGAGTTGTAGAACTAGGCAATGCAGCTAAGCATAACTAACTAAAGTTTTGTCTCAACTTGCTTTTATTCACCCATACAAAATTAGACATTTTGTGGCCAGTTTCAGAAAATCATAGCTAGCTGAAGACTTCACTAGAAAGGGAATATCGTGAGCATGAAGTTATGTAAAATAAAAAAATAAACATTGTATTAATTTAAAATTTTATATCAACTGATAGCAAAAGCAGGAGGTCCCCACTACATAATTTGAATACGCACCATGATTATATTAGAGGATAATCCCTTATATTTTCCTGCATTTACATTTTAAAATTACAAGCAACAGGACTATTAATGTTTGCAAAGTTATTGCCCTCATCCTCTGAGGTCACTACTAAAAATAAATAAAAACATCTGAGCACAAACTCAAAACAACGAGAGCTAAAATTGCCTTGACTCCATAAGACAAGAGGACGTTCAAGGTTGTAAAGTGTACAGAAGAATATAGAACTGCTGCTCTTAGCGGAGAAAAAAAATTATAATTTGGGAGCAACAGTGACAGATCAAATACACCATAATTTGCGTCTTAAGAAACAGTTTTAGATAATAAACTGCACACACACACAAAAAAAAAAAAGAATGATCAGCTTTTCAGGAGTGTGCGCAAAATCACTAAAGCACATCTGTCACAAATCTGGGTAATTCAAATGGAGCACAATAATTACACAGGGGTTACCGTTCTTGAAAATCAAATGTCAAATAGGTCATTTGAACCAGAGACATAGGCAGAAATTTTGTTTTACCCAATGGGAGCTGCTTTTGATTTCTGGGACCAGTAAAGGAGTTACTAGCCATGATGCGCCAATAGGAATATGTGAAAGGCAGGAGGAAGCAAACAAGCCTTAACTGTACCAGAAAGTGTCAGAGCTTTGACTAATCAGTCCAGCCATAGAAGAGTGGGTTTGCACTAGGGCTGCAACAACTAATCAAATGATAAAATCGATAGCGAGACTTGTTGGCAACGATTCTCATTATCAATTAGTTGATTCTTCGATTCGTTGTTGCATCTAATAGACCCCTAATGTCACCTTAAAGCTAAAAGAGAATCTATCACCTTCAATGTACTATCACATAGAGGGCTTGCGAGTCCCCCACGTGATAGCAATGAAGTAGGGAAAAAAATAAAAGTTAAATAAAATTGAAAGTACCAAAAATGTATTGCTGTGTGTGCCAGAGTGAGAGCAATAATTTGCAGGCCAATATTGATGGCTAGCGCGAAACTGGTGATTGGGCGCGTTTTTGTCCAATTTTGGTGTGTTATTTTAAATAAAAGAATGGTTATTTTATTATATTGGCTTGGAGCTTTTCAATTCAGATTTTAAATCCATGATACCAATTAAAATGTCTTAATTATATACAATTTAAAAAAAAATAGTGTAATTGTTTTCTTGGATTACTGGAAAAAAAAAATCTGCCAACTAATCGATTATGAAAATAATCGTTCTTTGCACATGACAATTGCAAAAGTTGCACTTTATTGTACATTTCCACATTGACCGATTTATGTTTTGTTTTTGCATATGACACTTTAGAAGAGTTTTGTTGACTGGTTGATAATAGCGCCACACTTTTGTATACAACATAGAAGAGGGGGGCTACAACAGTTAATGTTACAGACAACCACTGAAGACAGAGCGAAAAGGCTCCGTGGCAACAAGGGGACTATAACATTTTCTCACCTCCTTTCATTTTAGATTAAAGTGCATTACCACTTTTGCAGCCAAATTTGAGAAACAGACTATAAGGTTTGTTTTGTGTTCCCATTCACACAGCATACCTACATTAACATACATTACATTAACATATTGCCGTAGAGAGAAACTTTACCCATATCTTCAAAATAACAAAGGCACCTTTAGAAATGTTTAGTAATGACAATCTACATAGATAATTGCCGGCTTTTTATTTTTTGCATGAAACGTATTCTTTTCATCCCCATTCTTCTCACCGTGGCCATTTTTACTAAGGGCAGATTAATCCATCTCCCTTTCCTTCCTGGAACATGTGACTAGGACATGTGACCATGCACATCATCTCAGGGGAGGAAAATGCCTTTCCCTTAAATCTTAGGAGATTTAAGAGATGCATGCTTATTAGATTTTTAGCCAAAAGGGGGTAAAGGTCCACTTTAAGAGTTTCAACCCATAAGTGGTAAATGAAATCTGCCAGCACAGTACAGAGAGTTTATTATAGGAAGCCCAGTCCCCTCAGACAGTGAGAATTAAGCGGGATCTAAAAAAATTTATATTATTATTATAAAAAAAAGGTAAGCTGCATTTTTTTTCATGCTATGTTAATGGGAACATGCAACAAATATAAAAGTAGGGGTTATCCTAATTTAGGTGCAAAAGTGAAAATACATTTCAAAGATTAAAAGATCTGATTGTGTGCATGCTCTGAATGCTTGTCAGATCAATGTAAATGAGGTTCCACTAAAACACCCCCAAAATTATATATTATTGCGTCCGCTGACACTAATGCCGGGGATAAATATTGTAGCCACTAACACCAATGATGGGGTTATTTCGGAGGTCACTGGCACCAATGCTGGGGGTTATTATTGTTGCCATTAAAACCAATGCTGGAGGATATCATTGCAGCCCCTAACACAAATGCTGGGAGTTACTACTAATACTGCCACCGACACAAATGCTGTGGGTTATCATTACTGCAGCTAACACAAATGGGGCTTTTTTTTTACTCCCAGCTTATCTGCCATGTGCATTGTGGTATGCAGCAAAAAAAATGGAGCTAATTTTTTTTTAGGGATTTAACGTACATTACATTTTGAATAGGCTGCCTAACATAATGCAATGAACCTCAAACACACCAAAAACATGGTGCTATTGTGCAGCCATCTGTAAGTGTCAGGGGCCACATCTGAAGCCATCAATAATAAAGTAAAGCCAATCATCACAAACATACTTTAAACAGGAGGAGCCGGGGAGGGGATCAACTAAACAACACATATTGCTTCTACTGAAAAAAAAAAAGATGTTAACAGTGTTTGCACCCATTTTTTTTGTCAGTCATTGGCTTCTAATTGTAGACATTTGGACTACATATTGTATTTATTGAGGCACATTAGCCAGCTGCCAGGAGTTACCTAGCAATGTCACTTGAAGAAAAAAAATCAGTAATAAAAATTGTAGCAATAGAACAATGTTTATTATTCCTGAGGGGCGGGAGGGCAGGAGCACTATCTTTAGTTGACAGAAAACTATAGGTAGGGCTACTGCTGTGTAGGGATCAATTTATTATTTGTTAGATAAAAGTAATGTGGTTAGGATGACACATTAGAAATGTGTTATTTGTTCCACACAGAAGATGACAACATGAGCAGCAATTCACAAAACACATTAAGATGCATCTGAAGTACAATCTTCCCTGATAAAATCCACCCCCCCC
>NW_017306395.1:1459985-1464327 GCF_000935625.1 Nanorana parkeri
CCTCCCGACCCAACACAATCTGATGAAACTCTGTAGATGGCAGCAAGATATACTTTTGACGGTCAGAGCAGGGGAAAATAATGGTTTCTGTAGCTTCACATATTCCAAACACTTGCCCAGGCCAATGTGATGGAAACCGCCTTTGGCAAAGCATCAAAATGTATATAGACAAAAACACTTCACTCCTTTGGGCAGCTAAGGCAGTTTTGCTACCAAATATTTGTTTTGCAAGTTAGGATAAACAAATATTTAATTCAGTGTATGCATGACGCATTGGAAGCTTACAAGAACGTGATAATCTGATTTAGTTGTTGAAACAGTTTCATCCTCAAAACAAAACCCTGAAGCACAGCACGCATGAGAGGCAATGTCCGGACTGATAGCAGTCTGGGCATTAGGGCTGCAACAACTAATCGACATAATCGATTATAATCGATTATTGAAAAAGTTGTCAACTTTTTCAATAATCGATTAATCGGCTTCCGATCAGTTGGCCCTGTACACAGCTCCACACACGCTGCGCGCTGCACCTCCTCCCCACCTCACACTCGTCGCTGCCAGGCCGCCCGATTTTGACACCAGATTTCCTGCACAGCTATAGAACATCTTTCTGAAGGTAACTTTTAAGCAAAACTCCAGCCAGTTTAAAAAGTACAATATATTTCAATTTTTGCAGTCACATACAGAAAACATACATACATACATACATACATACATACATACATACATACATACATACATACATACATACATACATACGTTATGTGCTCCCATTCACATAGCATGATGGGGGGAAAAACCCTCACCTTTTAGCTATTTTGTTGCAGCAGTCAACGTGGCTGATTCCAGGTTTTTTCTAAGCACCTTTACAGTGATCTGTCCTTATAGAAATTTAGGACTGGAATTTGAGGATTAGGTTTCTCTCATTAACATATGCATGCAGAAGCCAGGGTTGTAACTCTTTGTCAGGCCAGACAGCGTTCAAATCCACTTTACAAATCTTAAAAGGAGAACTATGAGGCGAGTGATTTTAACTCAACCTCATAGTTCAAGCCGATGTGAGACAATGAAACTGTCACACGTCGGCTCAATAGATCGGGAAGTGACACTATAAAAAAACAATACCGGCGCCCCCGGTTTGCAGAGAAATCCGGCTGTAAAGTTCACTGGTACACCATAGAGGCAGCTCCCACCGGTCAACAACGACCATCGATCTGGGAAACAAAAGCAACAGAGGACGCTGATTTGGAGATCCCCTCAGACTTCCCCTGCTGGAGATTTTATATTTTATCGTTTCCTTTTACGCTTATGATCATTGGCTTTCGTGTAAGTACATTTTCACTTGCGTGTTGTACTCATCAAATAAAAGTTTTACACTATGGAGGCGCTCTGTGTTGCTTTTGTTTCCCAGATCGGGAAGTGAGCGAACGCATACCGTTGCTCGCTCACTTCTCGATCATCTCCCTGCAGAGAGCCTTGACTGTCACTCACTGCTCCCTGCAGGGATTCCCCCCCTCCTCCCTGCTCTGACCCTCCAGTACTGACCGGCAGAACGGACGGAGGAGGGGGCGGGTACAGCTGGCTCTGCCTATAGATAGGCAGAGCCAGCTATCACTCAAGCATCTTGGTGGATCTCGACAGTAATGTCGGGATCCGTCCCAGCTGCCGGCCTCAGTATACCGCTGTAGCTCACGATATACTGAGCTTTGGGTCACGGGAGGAAGCTCGTATATGTCCTCCCGTGACCCTTAGGAGAACTATGGGGAAAAACACTTACCCCATAGTTCTCCTTTAATGAAATAAGCCGCAACAGTGCAGACACGGACAACAAACTCCTCATATTTCAAAGAAGAAGTAAAAATGCTAACCCGTGAGAAGTCAAGTAGAAACCCTAAGCCGAGTAAAAGCAATTTAAACTGCAAGAAGCATTTTTAAAATATTTTTAGATTATGCTATGTGAATGGAAACATGTAACAAATATAAAATAAATGTTATCCCAGTTTGGCTGCAAAAGTGGAAATACATTGTAAGTATATAAATGAGAACAGTTTTATGTGCCAAAATATTTGTAAACCTGATCAACTGGCCTATTGAGTAACACAGCTTTGACTCACTATATAGCCAGAATGGGGACATAGTATTAAAATATTGTAGCTTCTGTTTGCCACCACTCTACCTTCAGCTCACTGACTGGACCATAAATGTTTATGAGGGTAAAGTCCTTCCTATGTTGGGTGCCAAGTTATAAAAATCTCCAGCTACAAACCTGAGCTCTCCAGTCTTCAGAACCCTACTACTGGATCATAAATGTACCACACTGCCCTCACAGACCAGGGCAGTGTGAGAGATAGATAGGCCAGAGCTCAAATTCAGACTTGCAAACCTGAGAATCCCAGGCTATGGGACATTCCAAAAATACTCAAAAATAGATGTTTTAACAATCTGTAGCTGCAGGCACTTAAAGTGGACTCAGACTCAAAAAAGAAGAAGATTTGCAATCTGATAGAGTGTATAGAAAGTATAATATTACATCAAAGTCTACAACCTAGAATTTCGAATGAATGAAAGGGTTATTTTTTTGTCCCACAGCATAACTACATGGGTGCGAAGAGGGCGTTAGGTAGAGTATACACAAGATGAATTTCGCACAGTGGGTGCCACTTTCGGCACCCTTCCGCCCGGCATCAGCTGATCTAAAGAGCTGGTGACAGCGGCAATGCAAACGGCGAGGGATTCATCCATCAACGCTCATAAGTGTTGGAGGAATCGGTTCTATTTTAAATATAAACGTGTTTTCCGGACTTGGAAAGGTGTTGTCACTCTTACAACAAAATTATATAATTTTAGAGGCAGACTCTACTCTGTAATTATGCTCAAGGGAAGAATAACGGCAGGTCGTCAGTTAAAGTAGCAGCAGGTTTATGCTAAAGGTGTTGGGAGGCAAATCAATTTAGGATGAGAGCCTTAAGTAACCCTTGAACCATACACTGAGAACCATTAACATAATTTTGCAATGCTATTTCTATTTAAACAACATGTATGCAATTTAGTTATATAAGCTACTCCCACATATTTTATTTCAATGACTTCTCCTTTGGTTAATAGCCTTTCCTGTTGAGCAAATGTTACAGTTATGCAATTGCTACAATGGACAGTATGCTCCATTTACTGTGTAAAGCCCTATGGGAGATGATGTTCCTTTATAAAACAATAAAATTAATCATGAGAAAAGCCACATTTAAAAAAATGAAGATGGTAGCTCCAAAAGAAATGTATTACCATTGATTGGACTAAAGAGCACCTGTATTGCAGTAATAATAATGTGAATATGCAGGAAGAGAAAACACACTGATGGAGTTTCCAAATCATGAAGGTTTTAATGTATTTTTAAAAGCCATGTTAAGGCCTACATTGGACCGGAGTGTATCCATATTATAGACCTGTTAACATGAACACTGTTACACAAAACTCTTCCACAGCCTAACCTCTTACAAATAAAAAGACAAAAAAAAAGGGAAGAGCATACAGGAATGAGCATTGCTTAGCAAGTAAACAAGGCGGCTTAGAATCATCCTTCCAACCCTAAAGATACAGGAATATGAACAGTTGCATGATCTGACCATTGAAATAAGGGACCAGCACCACCCACCTAGTTGTATCCAGTATCTAAAATAGGCTGTAAAGTGGTGAATAAATATATTTCCGCCTTTACAGTTACATTTGAGAAACCCCCACAATGTATGATATGCATTCTCTTTGACACAGTTACATAAATACATATTTGTTTAAAATATTTTTTACCTTTTTAGTTGTGTGTTTGGATCAGGTTTATACATAGGACTCTATAGGCAGCCTCTTTCGCTTAGAATAAGTTGCAACATGCACTTAGGAGGACAGACTGAGGGACAGTTTATTAAAAGTGCATTAATATACAATTTACCACCCAGGCTTTGAAATCCTTAACCCTGTGTTAGAAGAGTGTGCACAGCTCATTTACAGCTGATAGTGAAGGTCTGCCAGCACAGTGCAGACAAGATCAATTATGGCCAGAATAATTCCCCACTGACAAAGGGTCTTGATGGGTAATGAATTGCTTACCTCCTTACAGCTTCAGGTGCATAGTAACATTTGTATTACAAAGCTGTGGTTTGAGTAAAAGTTATTTGAAAATGTGGTATATTCTGAAACGTTCAGTGTGCAGCAAGACTGGAAATGGTAATGCGAAAAGTCGAGGCTAACCACCCTCTTCGTCTGTGATGCTTAAGTGGTGGACATTTGGCCACCTGCAGACCTCCCAAAAGGTTTACAATTCAACAGCAGGTAAAAAAAAAATAGGTTGCTT
>NW_017306395.1:1464399-1469872 GCF_000935625.1 Nanorana parkeri
AAAAGGAAAAAAAAAAAAAAAAACTGATGCTGATGTTTGCACTACTGAAATGTATGAAATATCCAGCAGAAAGGAGTTTAAATGTGATTATTATGAATAAAGCTGCAGCAGAAAGGTACAGAATTATAATGGCGCATCTTGGCATCGCTGCCTCTCCCCAAATTTCATGCAATCATGCTCTTGAGGGGGGAAAAAAAAACCTTTATTTGCATGTTACCTAAAAATGGGCTGGCATTTCCAAGCAGGAAGGAGATTTGGGGTAATGAGTATTCCAATATGGCGCCAGTGGCTTCACAATGACTTGGTGAGTTTTGTGGATTGCTTCTGTTACACTGCCGGTGTGAGATGTGCAGAGTTGACACCCATTTAGCATATATTGTATATACAGTACATTGAACTCAAAGAGCCATGTCCATTACTGTGCTAAAAATGTATTTTCTCTTTTGCAGCATGCCATTTGCTTCAAACCTGTAGAACACGGGTCCTCAAACTTTTTAATTTTCTACACCTCAAGTATTTGTTATTTATTACAATAATTGGGCATGTAGACTGCCCTGTCTTACCTCTCTACAGCGGCGTGCAACTTTGGGAGAGGCAGGGAGATCACATTGCTTCATGTCCCAGTTCTCTTCTTATTGGCCGCCCTACAAGAGCCTGTGCTGGTGTGCACCCAAAGTTGGAGGGGCGCAGCCGCACTGGCGTTACGCTGCTAAAGGAACCAAGGCACTTGGTTTGCCTCGCAATGTGCCCTGAGATAAGGGCGCATGCCGAACACAGAAGCTGCCAAGCTTCCGGAACAGCCTGTGTGTCTTCCTGAGACCCAGGCGGGGCCGGCGGAATGACGATCTCTCCCTGGACCCCGCCGGCGGTCAGGCGGCTGATTGATTGCTATATGTTGGTTAGGGCGGCTGGGCCTATTTTAACTGCTTGAAGACCAGGTGTTTAGACCCCTTCCTATGCAGGCCATTTTTCAGTATTCAGCACTGCGGTACTTTGACATTTATTCCGTCCTGTAATGCTGAAATGAATTTTATACAATTTTAATTTTTGGGGGACAGATAGAGCTTTCTTTTGGTGGTATTAAAATCACCACTGGGGGTTTTATTTTTTACTACATTTTTGGGAAAATTACAGAAAATGTTCACACAAAAAGTTTTTACATTGTGTTAGGAAACATTTATTATGACCCAATTTTTTGGTAAAACATAAAAGACGGGGTCACGTCGGGTAAATAGACACCAAACATGTCAATAGAGCTGCAGCTAACGATTATTTTCAAAAATCGGTTAGCCGATCGGTTAATCGGATAAACAATAAAATAAAGTTTAAAAAATGGCTCCAGGGATGGACTACTAGTTTGTATTGAGGTTGTAGTTCATCACAGGAGCAAGCTTAGAGCGGTGGAAGTAAAAAAGAAAAAAAAGATAGTGTGGTGTGCAATATAGTGAAATGGAAAGTGTAATAGTATACAGCAATGAATGCAGAATGGCACCGGCTATAGAGGACTACAAAACCCAGCAAAAGCACATTATACAGCGCAATGCAGAATACCGCCAGCTATAGAGGAATACAACAAATCCCAGAAATAGTACATAATAGCTGGCGGCATTCTACATTGGGCTGTATAATGTACTATTGCTGGGTTTTGTAGTCCTCTATAGCTGGTGGTATTCTGCATTGCGCTGTATAATGTATTATTGCTGGGACTTGTAGTCCTCTATACAGTGCAATGCAGATTATCACCAGCTATAGAGGAGTACAACAAATCCCAGCAATACATTATACATACAGTGTATAATGTATTGCTGGGATTTGTATTCCCATGTATAATATACAGCACAATGTACCATCAGCTATAGAGGAATACAAATCCCAGCAATACATTATAGAGCACCATGTGTGGGAAAGTGCAGGCTTACCTGAGCAGTCTTCCAGCAACTTGCTTCTGAGATCGGACCTGTCTATCGGCGGCTGTCATCCCCCCACACCTGCTCCTCCTTACTACATCTCCCCGCGTCCCTGTGCCGATCGTGGATGTGGGCGGGCGGTGAGTGTGAGGCGGGGAGGAGGTGCGGCGTGAAGGGCGTGGATGTGGGCGGGTCTGGCAGCGGCGAGCGTGAGGTGGGGAGGAGGTGCGGCGCACAGCGTGTGGAGCTGTGAACGAGCCAACTGATAGGAAGCAGATTAATCGATTAGTTGTTGCAGCCCTACATGTCAAGCTTAAAAATTGCGCGCACTCGCAAAAAAAACGCCATAGCCAAAATTGACCATAGGCGACGCTTTAAAAACTTATAGCTCATCAGTTTAGTGTTATCAGTGATTGATGGCCCTAGGATTATTGCTCTCACTGCGACGTTTGCGGCGATATGTAACATGTGCGGCATAATGGGTGCAATCGTTGCTTTCGCAGGTATGCGCACCCGACGCATGTTTACATGCGTGTATGCAGGGGTGGGGACTTGAATTAAGAAAACCATTTTTTTTTATGTGTAACTTAAAAAAAAAAATTTAAATCTTTAATTTTGTTTCCTATTTTGTTTTCCACTTAACATTATTGCTACTACATAGGGGGCTAAGAAACCCCCCTATGTGATAGCAAAATATGTGACAGGTCCTCTTTATGGAGACATCAGGGGTCTCCAAGACCCCTATCACCTAGGACCCCAAATGCCTGTTTTTAAATTGACTGGATTTTCCGCGCGCGCCGCAAGGCTCGCACAAGTGGGCGTGGCTTATCTAGAGAGCAAAACGGCCGGCCGGGAGGTAGTAAAGGTAGGGGCCTGCAGCTCCCCGGCCTTAACACCCGAACGGGCCGGGCCAAGGACCCTGGCGGGACGGATGTGGCCCGCGGGCTGTAGTTTGAGGACCCTGCTGTAGAAGAACATTAACCAACAACTGGGAATTGAAGATAACTGGGAAGTTGAAAGTATAAAAAAATATTTGTATTAACAAAAACAAAAAACTATTGCAACCTAGAATGGCAACATTCAGGGCACTAGCACATAATGTGATCACCCAAAAAATGACTGACCAATATATAGATTCCAAAAGAAAATAGTATTGATAAAAGGGAGCTAAAAGAGCTTAAGCTCCCAGGGTTTGACCTCTGTCCTCTATAGCTCAATTTAATAGCCTTAAATTGGTGCAAGATTAAATGAGCAACACAAAGGCTTGTAATTATGCACTTAGTTGGATATGTTCGCTGGAAACGAGTTCCTGTTTATATGCTGCAAAACATGACAAACTGGTTAACTTTCTCATTTAGAATGTCTATAACCAGATCATTCTCGACCATAGCTGCACTCTTCTTCCATTAAAAGGGAAGCTAAATTGGTCTTCACCGAGTTATGTTCTATATAAATACATACACAAATATCATTTTGGTTTTGCAAATACACATTTAATAGACGACAAAGTGCTTCCAGCTGGAAGCCTTAAAGTGACACTAAACTCAGGAGCTAAAGAGGACCTTTACCCAGATCTTTAAAAAAGGCAACAAAGACACCTTTAGAAATGTTTAGTAATGACAATCTACAATCAGATACTTATCGGTAATTGCCGGCTTTTTTATTCTTTTCCTCCCCATTCTTCTCACAGTGGCTATTTTAATTAAGGGCACATTACCATCTCCCTTTACTTCCTGGAACTCTGGCACATGTGACTAGGACATGTGACCATGCATATCATCCAAGGGGAGCAAAAGGCTTTTCCTGAGATCTCGTGAGATTACAGATGAGATTTCCCAGCAATCTACTGCCGATGTAACCTTCACAGGATGCAATGCTTGGGCACAATTACATCACTAATGTACAAATGGACCAGAAAGTGAAAATATAGTTACTGTAAAGAAAAATATGTTTAATAAATGTAAGAGCTGCATGTCGAGGTGATATTTAGTGAAATATAGTAAATGTCCACTTTAAAATTAATAAAAAATGCATTCAAGTACACGAATAACAAAAAGAAAGTATATCTTATTTGTGTATCACTCGGCTGTAGATCCTCAAATCATCTCTGAATTGGTGGTGACACTATCCTTCCTTCTGGAGGATGGCTACTTTTGTTACCCATTGTCCCTGTGTGTGTGTTGTAAAAGTAGCCACCGCTCCAATCTCATCACCGGGAAGGACTACAATCTTACATTGGTTTACTAGTTTGTATTGAGATTGTAGTCCAATACAGTTTACATCTGAATTGCAATTGACGGGAATGTGACGCCATTACGACGTCAGGAGGAGGAGTCCACATCATGGGGGGGGGGGGGGGATAAAAAAAAATATTTATCAATCCTCTCTGGGTGATCTGTGTACATTGCAAGGATTTAACAAATGTTGCAGTTTTCTACCTGTTTTTGTTCTGAAGAAAAAGCAGGGGGGGGAGGGATATAAAAACAAGGTAAAATTAATAGCCGGTAAAAAAACAAAACCAGCTTTAGCTGCCACTAGATGTCCTCAGCCTGGTGGCCAGCATCATTCAACTCTTTTCACCGGGCCCAGGTTGTACTTGACAGTAAAGTAGAACAGTGATGAGCCATCCTTCTGCTCTCTACTCCTGTCAGCACATGGTTTCTGTCGGCAGATTAACAGATTGGCTCCTTGTGCTGCTACTTCCTTTCCCACTCCATCTCTGCTATACAGAGACTGTTGATACTGTCAATACAAATGTTCATAACTAGGTCAAATTCAAGTACTTGCCCTGCTTGCATGTAAATAAAAGATACAACCTCTAAGAAAATATTTGTACTATTTTGGAATGTTACTGCAATGATCCTGTTTTTTAAGGTTCTTAAAAATCAACTTGATTGTGTCAGGATAGTTTTACAAACATTGAAAGAAAGTGGCTGTTGGCAGAAACAGAAAGTGCGTCACCGTGCACAAATAGGAAATTCGTAAACCTCACCTGGCTACATTAAGAAAACATTCTTCCATTAAATAGCTCCTCAGTCAGTGAGCGGAGAAAACAGAGCCACTGAATATGTATATAGAAGGGGTCGTTTGTGACCAAACGCTCTACAAATTTGCATGACACTTTCCTTGCTCGTGTCAGGCCATTAACAAGCACTTTAGTTCTAGAGATATCTAAACCGATATTTTGTAAGCTTGCTGCACCTATTTCACAAACATTCCACACTGGGCAAATCTGGCAAAATACCTACAGATATATTTTAGGCTGTTGATGTTATAAAAGTTACCCTTCAATTAAAGCTCCATGTACAGAAAAAGTGGCTCATAAAAACAGACCTCTTACAACTCATGCAGGCATCTGTCAAAATTAGGTACCTATGATGCCTGTGCATATCTTACTTATATTAATGTTTGTCCCTCAGCTGCACCAATGGAGCCCCACAAATTGACAAATGCCAATGTACAGTATATCTTGTCCCAGCGAGTACAAACTTGGCATTGCTTCGTTCTTTTCCTGTAAACGTGGAAAGAAGTTTCTTGCACTGTGGAGGGGGGGGGGGGGGGGTGCG
>NW_017306395.1:1470120-1483752 GCF_000935625.1 Nanorana parkeri
CGAGGGGGGGGGGGGGGCATGCCAGTACCCCACAAGAACACAAGAAGGAGGCTACAGCAGGTTGAGACTGGAAACGAAGAGTGGTGTGTGTTAGCAGCCACAGTGCTGATGCACCAATCCGGACCCACTGCACTGAAAATAAAAAAAATGCTGCATGCATAAACTTTGCTCATCCGTTACAAAGCAAATTGCCTAGTCTTGTGTTGTGACAGCCGTGGAGAAAACGTCCAGTGCAGCGCCAACGCATTTGGTGTGAATCCAGTAGGGCTGCAACAACTAATCGACATAATCGATTATAATCGATTATTGAAAAAGTTGTCAACTTTTTCAATCATCGATTAATCGGCTTCTGATTGGTTGGCCCTGTTTACGGCTCCACACACGCTGCGCGCCGCACCTATCCAGACTAAAACTTGACAAATACATAGGCACAATATGGCTCCTGCATTTGTGTACAAATGTAGTTTTGTGCATGGCTAAGGGTTTGCTTAAGACCTACTGTCTTTAATAAAATATTATATACATATGCACACACATACATCCTGAACCTGCTCCCCCAGCCTGTGACTGGACAGTTAAAAGGTGAAGCAGCACAGTGATGAGCTCATATCTCAGTCTTTTTCCATGCTTTCTTTTCCTATCAGAAAGTTTCATGTCAGCACATGAACTAAGTGGTTCCTGGTACTACTTCTTACTCGCACACTGCAGGGCCCTGCAAGACGGCAATACAAGGTCAAATCAAGAAACTTGCATGGGCTACATTTAAAAAATATATGTAATAATGTGTCAATGATTACAGAACAGAATTCATAAAAGACACATATCTGTCTATAGTTCAGCTGTAAAGATTCACATCACTGCAATAAAGTCATTAACATAAATTCTTCACTCTTAGCCAGTAGAGCAGCTGCATGCAGTTATTTTTGGAAGCTATTTTAAAACACTATAATGCATTTGCAGAGAACTGGGGCAGGGGGATGTCTACGGCCTCTTGTGAATAAAGTCAAAGAGACAACACCAAAACAACTAAAAGAGAATTCAACTGTACGCAAGTGGCTGCAGGAGAAGAACCCATCACATTACTTACAGTTGGTAACCTTTAAAAGACTGTGCTTTCTCAGTTATAGTGTGGCGTGAAAGTGCCCTGACAAGCTGAATAATTTTCACCCTCCAGGACATATACTTTGATAGGTCAGGTTTTTGCGCAAATTAGTTGAATAAAACCTAAAAATAGTGATTCATACTGTCAGCATTGTTTATAATAGATGGATGGAGGGGTAAGACATTCTCTTAGCGACAGGTCGGAACATATAGGAAGGAAAATAAAGTCAAACCGCAATGTCATAGTTCTTAAACATTGTGCAAGTTAAAGAAAATATACCTTTCATGCCAATAAAATTAGCTTTGTCCTATCTATTAGTCCTTAAATCGTATTCCCACATTTGAAGCCAAACTGGGATAACACCTACTTTTGTTACATGTTGCCATTTACATATACATAATCTTTCAAAAAAAAAAATACATTTCTGCTTACATTTTTACATGCCGCAAAATCCTACTTTGTTTTCTCACTTCTATGTTAAGGAGGGGGCTGGGGAGTAAAGTTTACCATAATTAACCCAGTCTGTGCTATGCTAGCAGATCTTCACCATGTGTAAACTTTGTGTGCACAGTTTGTCCTAAGAGGATTCCAGATCTCAAGTCCTGCGTTGTAAACTGTATGTTAAAAGCACTTAAAATGTTTGTAAGTTGATTCCCTAATTGCATACTGCAACCTATTCTAAATAGCACTCCAGAAGAAGCTTCTATGAAAAAAAAGAAAAAACCTGGTACAAAAAACAAAACTAGAAAAGGCAAGAAACTTTTTTTATTTAAAATATATTATATATATATATATTTTATATACAGTGTGAATGAGAACACACATTGGGGGTTTCTCAAATTTGACAACAAAAACTTTACAGGCCAAATAAACCTTTCACTTAAGCCCTGGTTCACACCTAGGCGGCACCGTTTTTTAGTGCCTTTGTACACGTGTAAGCAGGATGAGGTTATTGGCGCGTTATGCACATTTGTATGCGTGTTTTGATTTGCAGCTCATAAACCATTTTGGGCAATGGAAGAAGGTGGGTATAAACACACAAAAGCGCTCCCGAAAATGTGCAGCATGCTTCTGTTGCACGTTTTTGGGCATTTCCAATTAAGTTAATGGGGAGGAAAAGCGCTTTTAACTGCCCAAAGAAGCTCCTGTATATTTTCAGGCATCTGCCGTTTTCCTGCTAGGCGATTTTCTGCTCAGATGTGAACCAGGGCCATTGAAAATCATGGGATTTCTTGTGTTGGGCAGTTCAAAGTGCTTTTCATACTGCTCAAACACGCTTAGGTGTGATCCAGGCCTAATGTAGTGCCAAACATACTATAAAACATACAGGGTTACATTGTTTGCAATTGCATGCATGAAGAAAAATGTACAGAAAGAAATGTCATTTATCATAGTATATCCAAACATAAAACCAAAAAGTAATATGCCGCAGTTTAGCAGTCCTTCGATGTGGCAGTTGCATTTTTATTTTCCTTTACTTGAAATGTGATCCTACCAGTAACATATTTCATGTCCAAGGGTGACAACACTTAGTTATTGCACTCTATACATGGAGTAGCATTGTCACCCTAGGCAACTGTCTGGAATTCAACTACATACACCTCCCTTTCGCCACATATCCATAACAAAAGGGGTAGGGGTGCTCTGTAGTTCAGAGAAGAGAACAGGGAGGGTTGAAAACATTGTTTGGGGTTACAGTTTAGCACACAGGAAGTTGCAAAGACACAGCATCAACAGGAAATGTTCTTTATTTGCAAAAAATTGTACTTGGACTGAAAAAAACACCACTACCACCACCACATGTAAAGACTGGATTCACTGGAAAGCTGCAACACATTACATGGTTGTTCTTGGGTTGTTTAGATGTACTTTTAGGCCCCATTCACACACAAATCGGCCTGCACGTACACCTCCGTGCGGGGCTGTATCAAGCAGCTACCGGGAAGGACAGGTGCTGCGTGTGATAAGTACGCAGCCCCCGTCCTTCTCTATGGGGCTACGCGGCCGTACGCCCCCCCTACGCTCATCTCAATTGCAGGTCTGTAGTCGTGCGGGTATTCATACGCCGACGGAATGGATCCTGTATGCGTCCTGGCCAGAAAACCCGCACCTCTACAGACCTGCAATTGAAATGAGCGTAGGGGGGGGGCGTACGGCCGCGTAGCCCTATAGAGAAGGACGGGGGCTGCGTACTAAATCACACGCAGCACCTGTCCTTCCCGGCAGCTGCTTGGTACGGCCCCGCACGCAGCTGTACGTGCAGGCCGAGTCGCGTGTGAACGGGGCCTAAATGTATCCCTAAAAATGCTAGTTTATGTTTTATGTGTTCTGGTGCCTTGTAAAACATTTTCTATTCATTATGCTTATTCTGAGAGATTTCCTGGCTGTATTAGGTCTGGGTAAATGTTGGGACAAACCAATACACGTTACAAATGAGTTGAAACTATTTTCCATAAAAGAAAGCATTGACCCACGCAGACCGTGTTAAAGCATATTTACACATTCTACAACTGACAAAGCATACATAAATGTCACTATATCTTCAAACCTGTGTAGTAATATTGCTCTGGTGATGTAAACTAACCTTTCCGAAGAAGTGAGGTTGGATAACACGTGACATCTGAAGATGATCAATACCAATAAATATTTTAAAAAAACACAACTGCACCACAAACCGTAAAACAAAAAAACTCTAAAAGGGCTCCTCAGCTATTGATGATCTTTTGTGGTAAGAAACCGCATTTAAAACATGTTACAGTTGCTGGCAGAGCTATATGCTGCATACAGGCAGTGCATGCAAAACAGCCAGCCATGGTGGTTGTCAGATTTGCACCCCGTGCAAATTAATGGCCGCTCGACCCAACAGTTACATGTGAATAGAGCCTCTGACCGGCCCTGGATGCAGACATTGTGCGTCATTTCCAGACCCACACCATTTGGCCATAGCCAAGTGCCCAGTTTGAACGCATCAGCATCCAGAAATGGTGTTTAGCCAAGCACCCCACAAATACTGGATAGTAAAGGATGTACTGATCTGAACATCTCCGTAGATGCCCGAGAAACACCACATTATGGATATTGCAGGAGAGTACATGATACTCGCTCTGCCTCTTCATAATACAGCCCTGAGTGCCAAAAGTTGCCAATCATCAACCCAGGAGCTGTCACACAGGGTGGCAAGGAGCTTCCGGTACAGGTTTTGACAACCAGAAAGCAGGGACTTACAAAAACAATAGCAGTCTATAACATAGGGAATGCAAGTACAGACTACCTATGGTGCCTGCAATACAGTAAACCTGCTACGTTCCTAGTATAGGCAATAATACAAGTTCAACTGAACAGATTCCTCAGCAAACCTGTCTCTGCATGCAATGCCTGGATTTAGTGTTCTGAAAAACACATCCTATAACTATAAAAGAACAAGAAAGTTGGCCCTTCGGCATCACTTCAGATCTCTGTGTATAGGTAAACTCAAGAATTTACACCAAAATAGTTTGCAATCAGACACAATTTGCTCAGTTCATAGAACACATAATAGACATGCTGCCATGATGGTGGTCCGATATTGCCCGTGCATCTGACTGACCTAATGTCTATAGTCATTCATTATTAATACAATTTAGTGATAAAACCTTCGGTAGCTACAACTGCACCAGAAATCTAAATGAAGCAGTGAAGGAGTGATGGAAAGGAAAATTCAAATTATCCTGTTGCTTCGTTTAGGAGATATTAAAAACCTGCAAGCTTATTTCTCACATTCCAGCAAACGACAAGTCCACAGAATCCAATGCAGAGAATAACGAGGTGTAATCAAAGGGTAAAATGTATTTTACAAGAGTACATCAAGAGGTGCCCTTGATTAGGTGCTTGTGAAATCTTTGGAAAAAAAAAAAAAATCTCCTGATCTTCGTCATCCGATTCCATAAACTTGTCTATTTTGTTTGCAGGAGGTTGGGTCAAATCGTGGAAGGCTCTAGCCCTGTAGAGTATGCTGCAGAGTCAATGCAGTAGCCAGTCTCCCTATTGGCAGCAGTAATGCAATCTTTGTAATAGTAGACTTGTTTCTCAAATCAGGGCAAAAATAATGATGTGCAGTGTCCGAGATACTAATAAGCTTGCCCCATTAGGCCTGGTTCACACCTGGGCGTCTTACAGCGCGTTCCTACGCTCTGTAAAACGCTCAACATGTGAAGACCAATGATTGCCTATGGGCATGGTTCCCACCTGGGCGTTTTACAGCGCGTAGGAACGCGCTGCAAAACGCCCTACACCCAAAGAAGTACAGGAGCTTCTTTGGAGCGTATTTGCCGCGCGTATCCATTGGGATACAGTCAGGTAGCCCTCAGAAACGCGCGTTTGTCGTGCGTTTTTTACCGCGAATTGCGGTAAAACCGTGCAGCACGAAACGCGCATATTCGATACGCCTAGGCGTGAACCCAGCCTTAAGAGTAGAACAGAAGATGTATGGTTAGTACAAGTTGTCCCTGCGGGGCTGCTTTATACACATCTGTCATTTACTTATAAATAGACGACGAACGCTGAAGCACAAAAAATGCTTTCTTTGCTCCAATTTGTTAATAACCTCAAAAATATAACTTCAAATTTTGGTTTATGAATAAAAGTGTCCTTTATTTTCCTAACTCTGGTAACTCAATTCTTTTATAAGCGCTTTTGCATTGCCTGTCTTCATGTATTTCAGTTACATGTGAATAATTCCATACATAAATGAAAAGGTCTGGAGTGCTTTGACGCTTCACATTTACATCTATGACACATGCAACAGTCTGCGCAGTGCTATAGCAGCAAATCAGAATTGGCAAGACAAGTTATTCTATTTTAACAATCTTTGCCACCCAAGCTGGCAGAGCTTTCACAGACCCCAGATGTGCATTGCACCCAACATGTGCATCTCAAGTAACTGTTGCCACTTTAAGTCTGTCAACTGCGGACTCTTGTTGACCTACATTCAGTATGTATATTTAGAAAACGAAATCGGCAAACTCATAGGAGTGTGAACAGAAAGCCAGTGATGAAAGGGCTGCTGTCAAGGCGTCGAGCAGACATGTAAAAATAGACAAATGCAGACACAAGAGAAACAGGTTTCCATAAGAAATGTATAGTATGGAAGAGTGTCAATCAATAGGGTTGTTATGCAGGCAAAGGACTCAAGAAAGGAGATGCTATGAGCAGTTATAAACATGGCATGTGCCTATGCTACAAATTCATTTCAAATGTCATCTTCAAACCTAAACCACAGGTAAAAAGATGAATACATATCTACATATATAGGAGCTGTTTAAACTCTCTGGATTTTTAATTATGTCTCACCAGCTCTAAGATCGACACATGACTGCAAGGTAGCACAGCCAGGCTGGTGACTTTACTGCGATTACAGCATAATCACCCTCAGGCTATGGTCACATGTGGGTGACTCCTGACCATGTGGCAATCATGCCAAAAACCGTGCAGATTGCTGGGCAGTCACTGAGTCGCCCACCACAGCAGATTGCACTGAGTGCCATTATTTTCGAATGGCACCCCAGTCGTGCAGGTAAGATTGCGTGGTAGTTCCACCCGTGCAATTAAACACGATCGCTGGCTAAAAAAGCCACGTCATGTGTTGCTGTAAAAAAAAAAAAAAAAAAAAAAAAAAAAAAAAAAACCCCCTATTTTTTTTAAAAAAAAAAAAAAAAAAAAAAAAAAAAAAAAAAAAAAAAAAAGGTACAAGTACCTTATTTTTCGATTGCCGCACGATCGCGCGTCCTGGGTGTCGCTCAGGTCCGAACCTAGCCTCAGCCTGTGACTGGGCAATGAAGAAACAGCAAGACCCTGATTAGACACCAAGGCATAGGAATAAAGCACCGTTCCTCCACGGCTTTAGCAGGGGAAAGACAACTGGGTGCTTGCTGGCAGGAGGGTATCCTCCCTCCAAGCAAACAATCCTTTATATAGTAAAGGAAGAATCCTGCAGGACTGCGTTCCATGTTAAATCATTTTTTTGGGGAATTAACTAGTGATACAGAGTCTTGCCCCAGGTCCACCCTCTCTCACATGCTTGGCTTAATCATAGAGATAAGTCTAACAAAGCCCAGGTTTGGGTGAAACATTTCAGGTGGGCAGGCCTCGGGATGGACTCTGTCACAAATTTTCAATAAACCGAATCAGCATGGGACAGAGTGCGGCCGAATTCTTCCTTTACTAAAGGCCCTGATAAGGTCATATTTCTGTCAGTATATTTGCATGTAGAAGAACCTGATTAGCCCAGAGTACCCACCCTCTGGCTCTCTCAGTCCCAGTGTTGCAATACAGGCAAAATGATGAAAAGAAGTGGATCCCAATGTAGATGTAGTATTGTATACAGTATATTTGAAATGCATGTCATTTTTATTTTTAAACATTAAAAAGTGATTTTTTTTATATTTACTTGCAGTTTAGATTTAATATCCAACATAATTATAGCTTTGAAACAAATAAAAGACCAATTAAAGTATTCATCAGAACCAAATCTGTAAAAGAAAAAAAGTCTAAATTCTGTAAAGCAACGATTACAACAGAACCCAGCACATTTATCACACCTCAGTAACATTTATAAATGTGGGCAAATCAAGCAGGTTTGAAGGCCTGACCCTTAATGTATTTTGCTGCTGTTATGCGACAGCTTCACCAGGTAGTTAAACAGTTGTTCCACTTCATATATACTGGTTGCTGGCTTACGATAGATTTAGTGGACACATGATTCTGCAGACAGGATTGTATCAAAAGAAAACAATCTCTGGTACTCCTCTAGAAGTAGATGCTCACAACGTTAACCTCCTGCAGGGACAATGAAGGACAGCCATAGATATTCTAAAAGATGCTGTACTTCTATAGATGAGACTGCAGGCTGTTGCAGTTTCCTCAGGATTTCCATGTATTTCAAACCTAACCAATACGGACTCAAATGACAGTTTAGACTACAGGCATGCAGATACAAAATGAAACCGGTTTTGAGGAAAATATAGGTGTCCCTGGGCTTCAATACTTTCCAAGCTGTCACAACTATTTACCAAGTGAAGTCAAGAGATCCTGATATGCAAACAAAGTTATAAATTAAAGGTACTAAAACCAGTAGATCAGCAGCAGCCAAGCAACTTTTCTGTTGTTATTAATTACTGCTAGCATGCTTAGTTTCCTTTAAATCTGTGTTTGCCTGCGTATACACACACACACATACAGACACAGGAAAATTTAATTAAAGGGTAATTCCCCTCCCCCCTATACTTACCTTTGGGTGAACGTGCCTTCCCCTCCGCTAATGCCGGTGTACTATCCGTACCCCGTACTGCAGTGTAACACAGCCCAGTGGTAAGTATTCTGAATTTAACTCCAAAATGGCACGCACTCATTGGTCAGCGCTGTCACCTGACTGTGCTGATCGCACTGACCAAGGAGTGCTGACCATTTGCAAACAAAATTCAAAATACAGAGGGCAGGGCTGCTCTACACGGCAGTGCAGAGTAGAGATGGTACACTGGCAGAGGGGAAGGAGCAATCGGCCATAGGCAAGTATAACTTTAACACTTACAAGAGTTTCAGATAGTTCTCAATTACACCATTTTAAGAACCTGTCGCTATGGCTGCAACAGATTCAAAAAATAATTTCTGAATACTACAAGTGCAGCAGTGCCTGATGGCGATGCGAAGGCACAAGTTTCCCAACAGGTTCGCTCTGCTACTGATTGGCAGCAGGAAGTGGGCGGATTCTATAGCTAATAGCCAGCCTGCTATTGGCTGTGGAATCTGCCTCCTGTCAATCAGCAGCAGAACAGACCTGATGGGGATGTTGAGGTACAAAATTCCTTATCAGGCCCTACCAACCCACCATGTAAGTCCTTAGTCTCTGCGCCTGTTCGACAGGTGCAGTGGCCAGACAGAGCTCAGTAATGCTGAGCCTGCGATTGTGTGGAAGCACAAGAAAGACTCTAAATAGTATTGTAGGCACCAGTGTAAAAATATAGGTCTTTAATAATATTTGTCTCGCTCAGAACTGGCATACTATTGCAATATGTGTTTACACCATAGAAAAAAAAACGAACTTTTTATTTATTTATTTTATTCAGGAGTATAGCAAAGGAAAGAAGAACCAGCCAATTGTTGGCATTTGGCAATTGCGTACATGCATGCTAAAATATAAAAAAAAAATTAGGTACAACGTGAACAGCTTCTCAATCATCTGTGCAGATCTGCCAGCATCAGCCGTCATCTGGTTGTTTATAGCTGCCATTGCTCTTTCCACACTAATGCTTCCCCCCATCCCCAGAGCTGTTTTACAAGAACCTCTTGCAGACCAACGTCAGCATGGCAGAAGGAATGTCATTTTGTTTTGGTTTATCATTCCATGTTCATATTGTGGGAAAAATAAAACTCCTCTCTTGGGCCTTGATGTGAGGCTGAGAAAGGTTGATATATATAATAAAAAAATGACAACCCAGAGCAAGAGCGAGGCAAGGAGAAGCAGAAGAAATAAACTGTTGGCATCTGCTACAAGAAGCTGGCACTAAATCACAAGCTTACAAACTCAACGTCTATTGTAGCAGAATGGTTTCATTGTTCACCATCAATAGTGGCCCAGCCACGAAAGCAGTCGAGCAGGAGAGTCCGTGCCAGGTGCTCTCCTTTAACAAGCCACTTTTCCAATTATAAACAGAGTTCCCAGCAATGCAAACAAACTGTGGCTGGCTGCCATCAGCAAAATCAGCGGAGAGGCTTCATTTTAGAAGGTTTACCGAGAGCTGAAAATTACTTCGAGGGTTCCTCCAGATAAAAAAGGTTGATAACAGTTTTCACTAAAAGCAAAAGGTTCGAATATCAGAACCTCAGATATCTGGATTTCTGTCCTCTAAAGAGGCCAGGTAGCCAATGCACCTTAAAAAAATGACAGCTGGCACCTAACTTTTTCTGGTTTTCTTTAGTTGTCAATGCAGCTGGCTCCTAAGAAAAAAAGATTTAAAAAATGTCCACCCATGCGCTAAAGAATTTTCCATGTCCTTATGGAGAGCTCACAGGTCAGTGACACAAGAAGCTGGGCATTCACTTGACCAAGTCTTTCAAGGTCATGGTGGAGTGCAATTAGATTTTTTTGATCAGGGTCCTGAAAAGCAGTAAAAACAATCCCAAGATTTAATTCTTGAATGCATTGTGGGAGATTGCATTCTTTAGTATATAACCAGTTATGGCTAGGATGCAAAACATGTACACAATCCCTATGCATAGAGAAAAAAAACAACTTGATCAAAACCATTCTGTTGCAGATATATTTAAAATTAAAATGATCTTAAATATTTGCAATTTCACGTATATGAAAAGCAGACTTGAGATTAAAGGCAGATGTGTGGAAAGGTGGAGGAGAGTGGGGGGCGAGACCTGTTCAATTTACATCACAGATCTGTGAACATTTTCCTTTTACTCTGTACTTACAGCATTTCCCAGAACACTTTTATCCATAATCCTTATATCGTATTCAAAAGTAGAGATTTTAGAAGCCATTATAAACGCATTAATACATTAAAAAGTAAAAGTTGTTTTCTGAATAGTGATGGGATAATAGCTCTAATGCAGTAGCTTTTCTTTAAGTCGGAACGTTCTTTATGGCACACAGGCTATCCCAGTTTTTTTTACCTCCGTTACACCACAATGAAATCCATTAAATTTAAGAGAGAAATCAGCACTTTCGTTACTCTAGTCCCCCTGTGCAGAACAAAGAGCATATTGACTCTAGGCTGATTAAATAATTAAAAGCGAAACTATGGGCCAACCTTTTTTTGCCCATAGTTCTCTTAAGGGTTACAGGAGGATATATACTATGTCTTCCTGTGTCCCAAAACTCAGCATATGCCCGCTATACGCTGACAGCACAAAGCCGTGCTGCAACCAGGATATCCACCCCGCTGGCTGATTGACAGCTGGCTCTGCCTCTCCAGAGGCAAAGCAAGCTGAGCTGCGCCTGCCATTTCCCCTGTCTGTTCCTCCAATCAGCGCTGGAGAGGGGAGAATCCCTGCAGACAGTCAATGCTCTCTGCAGGGAGATGATTAGGAACTGAGTGATCAGCAGTAAGTTGTCACTCAGCTCACGATCAATACAGCCAATGTGTGACAGCTTCAGTGTCACACATTGGCTCCAATTATGGGGAAGGATGTATTTCACTCTCCCAAAATTCTCAATTAATCTGCCTATGAAAAAAAAAAATTTTAAAATCAACAGATTTCTGTTTTTTGGAATAGTTGACCAGTGGAGGTTCAGATAGGGCAACCACTGATATTTTTTCATCAATCTGTTCCTGCCTGTACAAAAGGTGAAGAACTCCTTCCAAAAAGAAAAAAGGGTCAATTGAAAAGTGCAGTACCTGTACTACGAACAACTGATAATGCATACTATCCAGCTTGAACTTTGCACTTATTAAAAGCCATTGGAATACGCTTTTATTTAGATGAATTGGGAGACAGTAGATGGCTCTCCAAATCATCATCTCTAGTGCAAGATGAACCATGAACACTGCCAGACACCAATGAGGGACAGGCAATAGAAAGCAGATCCACACAGAATCCGAGGTCTTTAAAGAGGAAATCTGGCGAAAAAAAATCTTCTCAACCGCAGCAAACTGCAAGGTTTAAGTGCTTGCTTTCATCTAGCGCTCTCTTCAGCATCCTCACGTCCAATACACAGTGTCTTGCATGTGATGACTCACGGGACCTTAGACGGCTGAAGTTGATGGGGAGAGAGGCTGGAAGGACCGGTCTAACAGTCACCTGTAAACATCAGGTAAGTATAACTTTTTTTTAGCAAAATGATTATAGTTTTATTGTAGGAAGAATGTAACAGGAGATGTAGAACAGTCCAGTGGAAGCAAGAAAATTTAGAACTTCAAGGGGCAGCGAGAAAATGTCGAAGTTAAGCAGGGACAGCTCACCAAGGCAGATTCTAAGAATTAGAAGTGTGGGTGATTCAGCTCACCTACACCAAAAATATCACTTTCCAGAAAGGCCGACCCCTTTAATAAAATCATATCTGCAATGTAAAAACTTTAGCAGGTTTTAAAATACGGTTCCTCAAAATGGACAGCAATCTTGCATTCCGGTAACTTTCTCATATAATGTTACTGATTGGGAATGCAATGTATTACATTTTGATGGCAGCGGTGGGATTTGAGACTTCCGCCATCACTGTCTCACCCTGAGCATAGATTAGCCAGCCTGAAGGACAACCATATAAGTGCCAGCAGAGACCAAACATTACTGACTGCAAACACCACCTAGGAGATGCAGCGTGACCAACTCAACTTCTGGACATTATAGCATAGGCATGTTTGGTACCTACTTGATTGCTATTCTCTTATACATTTGGGTAGACACTTGTTATGGATGTAATGTTATATTAGGATTTTGAAATAGGAATAGATTTTAGTTTTGGCAGAAAAAAAAAAAACAGATCAGGGTGTGTTTTGGTTAAGACCAGCATTAGGAAAACTCTGGCCTTTCAGCTGCTGTGGAACTACAAATTTCATTAGGCATTGCAACACTGACAGCCACAGGCATGACTCCCAGAGGCAGATGTATAATCGGATTTGTAGTTTCACCATAGCTGGAGCTCCAGAGTTTGCATACCTCTGGTTTATATCATTCCTGGAATGTTTTAAACAGCTATTTAACAAAAAGGCATCATTAGAAGTCATTGGCTTTCCAAACTCCAGCTAAATGCTGTGTACAACAGCAAATCAGCCATTTACATGAAGGGACATGAACATGGCTGTGCAGATCCTGGCTAAGAAGGATTTATAAACTGATAAACAGGTTACAACCACATGGGACGGAGTTTAATGAGATATATGATGGCTTTGTGTCTGAAGCGGACTTGTGAAATTAGGCTGGAACTGTGGGGATCTGTATGGAACATATTCTCCCTACTCAGTTTGGGGGTTTATCAGATCTCATTATCGCAACACTCACGTTTTAGGTCTACGGGTGCTTTAAACTAAAAACCAGCACACTTGAGATATGGGACTTTCTAATAAACCTAAATAACCTAGCAATGATCCTCATGTACAATAATATAACATACACTTCCATGTTTAAAAACAAAGATGGGCAAATTGTACAGGATTCTGTTATTATGCAGTTATGAATTATAACTGTCCCATCCTTACATTTTTATTTAATTATACAAATACACGGACCCTGAGCTTCCTCGTGGAAGCTAAAGCTCAGGCAAAAAGATCACATTGTTTCTGCCTATTGGGCCCATTCATCTCTATAAAATATTGCTACACATCCAGTAGGGAAAAAAAGCAACACCACACATGATGAAAAACAAACCTGCGGCACTGGTATGACTGCTTTGGTGGCATGTAAAGTAGAAAAGGTGTAACCTTCGATCTGCATAGGACATTAGTTAAAGCACCGATGCAAGCACAAAAAAAGCACCGATGCAAGCAGAAAAAAAAAAAAAAAAAAAAAAAAAAAAAAACTTTTTTTTTTTTTTTTATTTAAAAAAAAAT
>NW_017306395.1:1483939-1493910 GCF_000935625.1 Nanorana parkeri
ACACTTTTATTTATTTTTCTAATTTAAATAGAATGAATTCCCATAGAAAATATAAATGTTTAATTGACTATAATCAGTCCATATTAATTTCTCATTCCCCTTCTCCCCTAAGGGACTATTCTTCTGCCAACCTTTTTATTTCTATTGTTTATGATTAACATGTCAATTTTGTTTAGTTTCAGTGTCAAATACAAAAGCTGTGAAAAATTGAAAAAAAGGAAAAGAAAAGAAAAAAAAAAAAACACAAAAAAAAAAAAAACACACCTACTCCCATTTGCAACCAACTTTGTCATGCTTTGTACCAGAAACATATACTTAGTGTCATTATAAACAAATTATAAAATGTCAAATTAAAAAAATAGAATTGGTCCATTAGGGGTATACATATATGCAAGTTGAAGTGGTTAAAGGGCCACAGTTAACACCAGTCCCTAATGTCCTTCTCCTTTAATTTCAACTTGGCCAAACAACTCTGATAATTTAGATTTGGTATGGTTTTATTTCAGTTAAACCCAAAAACTAATTTATATTATAGTTCACACTTTAACAAATCATTGATCATATTTAATTGTGGGTTCTTTTTGAAACTCATATTTTCAATATTATTATGATTTGCACCTAGAGGAATGTGAATAGCCAGTTTCCATAGATACCAATTATAAGCAAGGTGCTTATTATCATCATATAGGTTTCCACACACCTCTGGTAACATGCACTACCCTTTGAAGCCATCATTTAGATGTCATGGGGAAAAAGTAGAGGTTGCAAAGAAGAAGAGCAGCTGTTTTGGCTATATTGTTAAATGTTGAATTTCTGACAGGTGAAAATTAAAAATATACTACGCCAGGGGTAGACAAATACATATGGCATTCAGCAAACTTATCAAATTTTCGTACGAGCATCGTACAGTGTATGAGCACCTTTACAAAGATTGCTGGTTCACTTGAAGTACAGCTGGGAAGCTCCTGTGTGGTAGTTTAAATAAGTCCCAAATCCACTTACTATGTGATGTGCAAGCTTCACAAAGTAAACAAACTACCTTTACCTTCCCTGACTGAGCCAAATCCATTGGAGTCTCAAATGCTCTCCCTCCCAGAAACTGCAGCTCACAGTGGGAGGGTTTCAGAGACCAAGGCAGTGGTCTAAAGCCAGAAATCAGGGGGCAGATTGACAAGGCACAGGGTTGTGAAGCAGCAGTGACAAAGCTGATAGTGGCAACTCTGTGCTGAGCAAGAGAATCAATTCCTCCATCCATGCTAAACAGTGGGGTTGAAGAAACTACAGTGTAGGCTATTATATGCAGACAGCTGTGACACCTGTGGCTGCCTAAACACCCGAATATGATAGGATGCAGTCACTGTTGGACCAATAGTTTCCCACTTGGCTCAGTAGATTTTAAACTAACTTTTATTGAGTCGGGTGATGCTTAGAAGGCCCCAGGCCCAAGAATTGGCCAAAATTCAGGCTGT
Source organism: Nanorana parkeri (assembly GCF_000935625.1). Classification (NCBI taxonomy): domain Eukaryota; kingdom Metazoa; phylum Chordata; class Amphibia; order Anura; family Dicroglossidae; genus Nanorana; species Nanorana parkeri. The sequence goes on from NW_017306395.1 coordinate 1,485,409, forward strand.
GTATGGCTAGCTTAGGGATAGTTCACACCAGAACTGCATGCGCCTGCGCAGCTGCAGTGCGATGCATTTTGCCGCAATTTTACCACGATTGATGTGTTTTTTTGTGTGCTTAAAAAGGTATTTCAGGTGCGTTTGCATGCGTTCCATTGTGATCAGATGCGGCTAAAATAGGGCAAGCAGTATTTTTTCTGGCTGCATCGGAACGGACTGCACTGGTGTGAACAGAAATCCTATAGGAAAGCATTATAACAGATTTTTGATGCAGCTGCCAAACTAAACGGACTGCATCACAACTGCATCTGCTGTGAACTAGCCCTTAGGCCCCATTCACACACAAATCGGCCTGCACGTACAGCTCCGTGCTGCGTGCGGGGCCGTACCAAGTAGCTGCCGGGAAGGACAGGTGCTGTGTGTGATTAGTACGCAGCCCCCGTCCTTCTCTATGGGGCTACGTGGCCGTATGCCCCCCTACGCTCACCTCAATTGCAGGTCCGTAGGGGTGCGGGTAAGCGTACTAATCACACACAGCACCTGTCCTTCCCGGCAGCTACTTGGTACGGCCCCGCACGCAGCACGGAACTGTACGTGCAGGCCGAGTCGCGTGTGAATGGGGCCTTAAGTTGTCTCAACAAACGATCCCAATCTGCACAGGAGGCTGCCATAGACAACCCATACCCAGGACATTGCACTTCTTCAGCAATGATATGTGACATGGAAAAGAAAAACGTTGCAAAAGACAGATAATGGCAACCTCAGAGCAGCTCAGGAGTCAGTCAAGACAAGCAAGAAGGAAGGTGACCAAATACATCTCGGAAAGGCCATAGAACCATCTCCTTTCAGGTCAACTAGCAAAAAAGCTCTCTATTTTTGGGTGTAAATTCTCTGCAATGGAGGTCTAGTGCAGATCTAGGTCTGGTGCAGATCTAGGTCTGGTGCAGATCTAGGTCTGGTGCAGATCTAGGTCTGGTGCAGATCTAGGTCTGGTGCAGATCTAGGTCTGGTGCAGATCTAGGTCTGGTGCAGATCTAAAGAACTGCTCCAAAATTTATGAAAATTCACTCTTGCAGTGAGGCTACCCTACAGAGCAAGGGATAACTGCTTGTTTTGGTCTGTCCACACACCTTATGCAGATCTATTAGATGTGAGGATGCCAAGGGACTTTCCACTACTGAAGCAAAAGGGGGAGAGGAGGCGATTGCTCACTGCCACAACACCGAAGACCAGGCAAGTGTATCTTTTCTATTTTCGCCCCTTAGACCAAAACAAGCACTTAAAAAAGGAGAATTATGAGGCAAGTGATTTTCACTCAGCCTCATAATCTGAGCTGACCTGTGACAATGAAACTGTCATACGTCGGCTCAATAGACCGGGAAGTGAGCAAACACATACCGTCACTCGCTCACTTCTCAATCTATCCCTGCAGAGAGCCGTGACTGTCACTCACTGCTCCCTGCAGGGATTCCCCTCTCCCCTGTCCGATCTTCCAGCGCTGACTTCCAGCGAACGGGGGAGGGGGTGGGCACAGCTGGCTCTGCCTCTGGATAGGCAGAGCCAGCTGTCAATCCCGCAGCTGGGTGGATCCAGACAGTATTGTCGGGATCCCTCCTGGCTGCGGCGTCTCAGTATATACTGAGCTTTGGGTCACGGGAGAACGCTAGTTTGTGTTCTCCCGTGACCTTTAGGAGAACTATGGGGAAAAGCCCTGACCCCATAGTTCTCCTTTAAGCCTTAGAGTGACGGGGTAGCCCCACTGCAAGGGTATACATAAATCTAGTACACAGGAGATATAGCATTACTGGCCACACAATAGCCAAAGAAAGATGTTGAATGTGGAAGCAGTGGAGAAGACAGCAGCAATGGCTGAAAAGCAGCAAAGAGAAATGCAGAACTGTCAGCATTGGAGGATGGAAAATGAAGAGGCGAGTTTGTCATCATTTTTAAGTTTGCTGCAGTATGGCAAGTCAGTCTTACATACACTTTCTGAAACGAATTGCTATGCAAGAGGGTTAGCCTTTACTTTTATTAACCAAGTCTCAGTGTGGCAGTATGACCTGCAATCCTCATATTCCCTTACATGTACAAGATCTTTAAGTATTTTCCAATAAATGAAGGCTTTTGCAGTGGACAAACTGCAAAAGCCTTCAACTGCCAATTAGACTTGGGAAAGGAAGTAAATTCAATAGGGGGGCAGGGATTTACAAAACCCGGAGCAGTTGCCCACAGTAAACAATTAGCTTCCCTCTTCAGTTTGTTCAATTAATGTTAAGGTGAAACTGAAAATTAACTTTGGAAATGAAAGAGAAGCTGATTGGTTACTGTGAGCAACTGCTCCAGATTCTGCCTGCTCCAGGTTTAATGAATTCCCCTCAATACATTGTTGCCATGCTTCAAAGGAATATCGTTTTAAAGGTATTGGCTGCACAAATATAAAAGGAGATTTTTTTTTAACCACATAACCAATACCCCAGCCAGGTGATATTTTATATGTTACATCATTCTAAGTGGAGTTTTCAAAATTTTAAACAAAACAAAAAACACTTTTAGTGACCGTTTCACTACTGTGTCATTTTTAAAGAAACCTCAGCCTGTAAGGGTTTTTTCACACCATGTCCGGACCAGACCTGGATTTGATTCTGCAGACGCAGTGCTCTGCGTTTAATTTGGTGCCGACAGGGTCACCTTCAATTGGTCCAAATCTATTACTGCTGCCAAGAACAGGAAAGGCCACAGAGAAAGTCACACGTGATATTTTAGTCACTTGTGTATTTTTATGCAGTATAAAATTTAGCCATTAACTGCTTCAGATTTCAGAAGCGGGGAAAGCGGCTAACATTAAAATGATCGCATCGGCTAAACCAAACATCTAGAATAATTCGATGTCCGCCTACCTGCCCTTAAATAACTGAGTCTAAGTTTTAAATTCAGCTCCCCCCAGGGTTTTGGAAATTATCCATATGAACCTGAAAACACTACTCCTCCAAGATCATCTCATCACACCACAGTATTTACACAAAATGTTCCCAAAATATTAAATTAAACCTACCATAGAACACATACAAATAGCAGAATTGTAGAGGTCACTACACACTTCGCAAAGTTACCTTCAATAATCATCATCATTCACGTTATATATGACGGCCCCATCCTGCCCCGATTATCGCAAGGTTCAAATCAGCGGTAGTTTTAAAAAAAAAAAAAACCTGGACGACTTGCGGTAACTGACCGCAATTATTTTCGTTTGCGCAGTGTTAATCGTACGACTTTTGACGGACGGACGGAAACACCACCAACCATGCGAACATCGTACGATCGACTAAAGTTTTCAAACATGCTTGACCGTCAAAAGTCGTACGATTGTACAGTACTATCGGTCGGGCACTCTATTCAAACGTTACGATTGTCATACGAAAAGTCGATCGCGTACGATAATCGGAAGGTGTATGGGCACCTTTAGTTATATATCTCTAATGGACCAAACAGGTTTATCTAGGACAGAAGAAACATTGCTTAGGAGGGTCTGATGGCTTCTAATCAATCCTTTGAAAACACCCATTTGATATAAATAAGCTTTTAGACAGAGCAGACAATTGCAGATCTATATTTCTCTGTATCAGTGATGCTTTATTATACTACAGCAACTTTCACACTTTCCCAAGCTGACAGTTTACAGGCAAGAATGCTCCATTACAGAAGAAACATTTGCATATAATTGGTCAATGAATAATTACGCCTTTATTTATCCATGGCTGGAAAGGACAGGCTTCAAGTTATGCATTCTCCTAACAGCAATCTGCTTTAATTTAGCCTTTTGGCTTGGGAAAAGAGTTAATGTAACCTTGCCTGACAAAAGATGCAAATAAATAAAAGGGTCCAACAAGAGAAGAACTGCATTCCAATAAAGGACTGTGTACAATTTGACATGAGGACTTCCAGTCTCCTGGGCAGACCAGTTATCAGCAGAATTCTATTCACTGTTCAAGTCACGAGATATCAGATCAGATATGTCTCTTTCACAAGCCTGGAGAGCCTAATTAGAGGACCTGAAACCTTGTGTTAAGGGAAGATACGCACTGCAGTCAGGGAGAGAGGGGGGGGGGGGGGGGGGATTGATAAAAAAGGGGGGGGAGATTCAGTAACAAATTACCGTAATTCTAATACCTTTACTTTCAAGGGCCTCAAAGAAACATGACTGACTCGCCTGAACATTCCTCCCAATGTGGCAGTCTACAATTCATCCTCTCTCAGATGAAGTAGGCTTTGACTGATCAGGGAAGCAGGGTACAGTTTGACCCACATGAAGGTAAACACTAGACAGATTTATTCCTCACATGCATGAACACATGTATTGCTTGATGGATCAATGGGTACAACTAACAAAAAACATAATAAATGTTAGTTTGTCCTTATTTATATAGGCAGTGTAACAGCAATTATTAAGTCCGAATGGAGGGGTATAGAAACATCCTGTTGACAGGGCAATTTGTTTGGTTGCAGGCTGGCAGGTTGGAGCTGGGGAATGTTTGTGTTTTGTATTGTTGTAAGCCTTCCCAATGTGCACCCTGCTATAAAGGCTGGTTATAGATTCATGCATGTACCATCTTTTCTAGTTTGACTATTTTTGGTTTGGGGGACGCACTGGAGTCCCAGCGTGCATTTTTGGTTGCTGGGCCTCCACTGCGTCCCTGCACCTTATTAGGAGTTGGCTACCTCCAGGTACACCTGCATGTAATTTATCGACTTCATTAATATGCTCACACTCGGATACATAGAGTTAGGACCACACTTTGCAGAGGTGCCTTGGCGCGGCAGTGTGGCTTCTACATATTTTTGGCCAAAAGTTTGTGCAACTAAAACCTCTGATTTTAACGCATACTGTTGACAGGGTAATTTGTTTTGTTGCAGGCTAGCTGGCAGGTTGAGGCTGGGGAATTTTTGTGTTTTGTATGGGTATATAAACAGAACCAACACTGAATATTGAAAAAGATCTTTGAAAGTTTAAGATTCTGCGACTTGTGATGAAAACATCTCAAATCGTAGATACTCCAATCACTGTCAACTGTATGAGACAACCAAATGTCTAAATGCTCAATGAACACCTGGAATGACTTGTCTGAGATATTTGTTCGTCTCACCAAAGTTAAAAGAAAATGTCTTGGTAACTGGCATCCCTGGAACACCAATCATACTACATTGTTTAGAAGGTGTAGTTGAACAGTATTGGAGATAGGAAAAATAAAGGGTTTCAAGGTTTACAAATATACTCTACAGAAGTTCAACAATATTCTCCAGTTTGCAAAACAATCATATCTTTCTCATCAACACATTTCTCTAACAAAAGGAATGTAAGCTGTGGAAAGCAAGTTAGAAGATGCATCAACCTCCTGATCCCAATTACAATCCTTCCTCGCCTCTATTCAGTCATTGCATGAACTGAATCTTTAACGCTAGAAACAAAGGTCCTGCCACTGTCAGCTGTTAAGAAGTTGCTAGTTGCCCAGCTGTAATGCTGATCCTGTGGCTTCACAAATTAGTTATCTACTGACCTGAAACAGCTTACTTGTTCCACAATTTAAAAGTGAACTAAGGTGCCCATAAACTTTGCGAATTGCGGCCGGTTTTTGAGGAATTGGCCGAAATTCGCATAGTGTGCACTGTTGTCGGCACCCTTTCAGTCAGCATCCCTCGATCAGCTGTTTGAAGGAGCTGGCTGGAAAACCTTTGTACAATCAGAGTCGGCAGCCAATTAGCCACTGGCTCTGTTCGGACATTCTGAGTGGCCGGCGGCTGCTGTCGGAGTACAACGCAAACAGCGGGATTCCTCGATCTATACACTCCTAAGTGTTGATGGAGGAATCGGCTCTATTTTTCCCGTTCAGCCAGCGCGTTAAACAAGAAAATGAGAAGAAAAAAAATTGGCTTAACACTGGCCATACAATGCTCTATTGCCTTTTAGTTCTCTTTTGGGTCACAGGAGTATTTTTTACAAATGTACTCCTGTGTCCCAAACTCAGCATATAGCAGGCTATAGCCCACATTCTGCTGACAGCGCAGAGCCATGCTGCAGCCAGGAATGATCCGGACAATATTGCTGGGATCCACACCGATGCCTGATTGACAGCTGGCTCTGCCTCTCTATGGCCAGAGCTAGTTGTGCCTGCCCCCTCCCCTGTCTGTCCATCCAATGAGTGCTGGGGAGAGGTGGGGGGGAATCCCTGGGGAGTGGTGACTGACTATCACCACTCTTTGCAGGGAGAAGACTGCTGATTATAGATTGAGAGCTGAGCAGAGCCATCATGTGACACCTGCAGTGTCACATGCTGGATCAAACTATTGGGAAGAGTACATGTTACTGTCCCAATAGTTCTCCTTTAAGTAAAACTGGAAGAACAGCCTCACGGCTAGGACACCAGCTATTATGACAGGTTCTCTTTATTGCTTTTTATCTCATAGCATTTTCTCTTCCTCGGTCAAATATATAGTTTTAGCACCAGCATTCCAAAATCCCTCTGCAGACCCTTCTGCTCTCTCCAGCTGCATCATCTCAACTCTCCCTTTTCCACAGAAATTCCTAGAACATTTAGGTCAGAACTAGGACACTATCTACTAACCTGGATTCTGATCTAATAATTACACTGAAACTGTCTTCACGAAAATTGCTAATTGCAGTGTGGTGCATTAAGGGAGCCTATTTATTGAGAAGGGGCTGCCTAGGCACCACAATAAAAATTGCTAATGGTCCAAAAGAAAATTCAAGGACCACTATGTATTCTTGTATGTATATTACACAAATGTATTATTTTGTGTTCAGCTTCTGACCAGGTTTACTACCCATTACTCAAGATCCTCTCCTCTTTGGGAATCCAAGGCCTTGCACTTTCTTACATTTCTATTAAATTACTTAGCAACATCCCTCTCAAGTGGAACATTTGGATGATTATAAATATTTTTTTCTGTGTTTAAAGATTACACAAGCATAAGTAATTCTGCCAGAGAAGCCCTCGGCATAAACAAAAGAATTAACGTATGACAGTCAGAGGATCGCAAGCAACATACAGAAGTTGCAAAGCATCAACTGGGCTATGTTACAGTCAACAAGCATTAAGCTGACATGTATCCAGAAAAAATAAACATATCACACATTACAAATGTCGCCAGACTGTCACAAAATAACCAATAAGAAAAGACAAGAAAAGGTAAGATGCTTTGACATACAAAATATCCATCTCCTATGAGAACCAATTGCCTCATGTTTTCATACAGTTCTGTCTCTGCCAAAATTAATGGTTTGGAGAGCAAATGTGTCATCACCTAGCAAGTTCCATCTCCAAAATCAGATGTCCAAACAGATGTTCTGTAATTGAGGACCATTCACACTTAGCCCTGGTTCACACCTAGGCGTTTTTGAGCAGTTCGAAAAGCGCTTTTAACTGCCCAACACAAGAAACCCCATGATTTTCAATGGCCCTGGTTCACACCTGAGCAGAAAAACGCCAGACGCCTGAAAAGATACAGGAGCTTCTTTGGTCAGTTAAAAGCGCTTTTCCTTCCCATAGACTTCAAAAACGTTAAAACAGAAGCATGCTGCACATTTTTGTGAGCGTTCTTGCACATTTATACACGCGTTCTTCCATTGCCCACAATGGTTTATGAGCTGGCAATAAAACCGTGCGTCTTCATGTACGCGCATTAAAAACATGCATACAAATGTGCACAATGCGCATAAACATGCTGATAATACGCGTATAAATGGGCAAAAAAGGGGCGTCTAGGTGTGAACCAGGGCTAAAGCAAATCATTGCAGTGTATTAACGCACATGCATCAAGGTGCAGTGTGGTGCATTAAGGCAGCCCATTTATTGAGAAGGGGCTGCCTAGGCACCACAATGAATGAAAAATCCACATGGCCTTTATTTTAGCAAAGAAACACACCACAGTATATGGTATGTGTATTGTACTACTGTCTACTGTAGTGTATTGGGGGTGCAAATCACAATGAATGGCACCACCCAAAAAAAAAACAAAAAAAAACGACACAAAGAGAAGGTGTATTGCTGGGTAGAAAATTGTTAGCTGAACAGTGACCAATCAGCTGTAGTCACTATTGGGGTATTCTGAGGGCTGATGCCATGGTGACCCAATTAGTGACTGCAGCTGAGCAACCGAATGGGGAGATTTCCCCCTCCATGCTGTTTAGGGTGGACAGTGGAAAACAGATATCTCTAGTTTAACCTGTGGGGTTGAGGGAGAATAATCTTAGGCTCAGAATTTTTTTTGTTAAAGATTTAAATATAGTGTAGCGTGACTTACTTCTTCTGCTTTCTCTCCCAGTGTGCAGACCTTTCATTTACGTTTCTTTTTCTGTTCCCCCAGCACTGATGCTGACTTCTATTCTGAGGGTGTCTCCTTTCTATCACTGTGTCCTAAGGAGCCACCCTCCTGTACTGGGGACTACAAAGCTCCACTAGGACACTGCCTGCGCCCCCACGCACAGACAGACAGAGC
>NW_017306395.1:1493956-1501955 GCF_000935625.1 Nanorana parkeri
CCCCCCCCCCCCATATTGATTGACAGTTGCATTTCAGCATCCCCATGCCATCAAGGACGTGGCTGCACACATGAGCGGCAGTGCAGTAGTCCCTATCACTTCGATCATAAGCATGCTACCAAGTGTTGCCCAACAGCGGAAAGGAGGAGAAGCGAATGTGCCGCTTGGAAAAGGTAAAAAAACAAAAATGCAGGAATACCATCACAGGAGACAAATCGTTATTTTCATTAGGGCTAACTTTTTCAACAGCAAGCTAAATCTGGAAATGTGAATAGCCAGCTTTACATCTAGGGCACGAAAAGGTGTTTTTTTTTTAGATTGAGGGGGAGGGGAGTAGCAAACGTAAAATTGGGTCTAGTTGAGTGTGGTGATCATCTTTGTCCTCTTTATCATGTGCTCAATATTGCACACTGATCTCCTTGGAAGCAATGCATTTAGGACCCATTCACACCAGTGTGATGAGTTAATCACATGACTCCGTGCACTAAACGTATTATACAGCGCAACACACCTACCATGCATTACAGTATGGGAGGTGCGTTGCTATTCATTTAAATAGCACCACAAGCGCACTTCTGTCCAAAATGTGTATGACTGCACCATAGCGCGTGGAACGTGCCAGGCTAAAAAAAAAGTTGTGTATGCCTGAGGTGCGTTTGGGGTTCCATTCAAATGAATGGCAACACAACGCATCTCCCATACTGTAATGCACGGTAGGTAGGTGCATTGCGTTGTAGCATTCATTAATGGCTCAGAACGTTGAAATAACACACCGTACTGGTGTGAATGGGCCCTTATACAAAGTCTATAAACCCAATAAGTAGCAAAAAGAAATTTGCAGCGTATTTTGCAGAAGTGCACAATGAACCTTGTGGCTGATCATGTGTGGGTCAGTGTAAACAGCAACATTACACTCCCCATGACTGAATCCGCTGATTGACCGGTTGGCAAAGTTCCTCTTTAAATAAGCTCCTTTGTTCTCTTTAACTATTATAATGTATCCCTCAGTAACCAGTGTTTAGTCATTTTAGCTGTGTTGCGATAATTTAAATAAGTTGGTCATGTTCTGGATGTGTTGTTGGAAGTAAAAATAAAAAAAACTTACTACCCATGGGTTCATTTTCCAAGCACTAAACCCATGTAACAAGCGCCGTTTGTCAGCAGCCAACTCCAACCAGATAACTGGACAAGTGCAGCGTCTGTTAACTGCTGCACATCGCATCTTTAATTCAGTGCAGTATATATTATTCCCCATCTTCAAAGCCTAACGAAGGAGGCGTTGTCTAGTCCCCAAAATGCGTCACAATTTAATTCTAACTCATAATGGAATAGATTTATATCTGGACAAATAATTCTCAGTGTGGTGCTTCGATCTCAGATCCAGAATAGCCCATCACACATGGGTCCTGATGCATATGGATGTTAACGGTCAAGAGCAACATAAAAAAATATCGAAATCTAGAAGAAACCTCTGCCAAAGCACTGAACAAAAAATAAGACCAATGTAAATCTGAAGTAACTGTAGGTCTGCTTGCCTCAGGAGGACGGGTGGCTGTTATAGGTGAAACTACACTTACCAGCTATATTCTGTAATCACCCCTAGAGGGGTGAACAATACAGCATATGCCTCTTGTAGCCCCTGCACAGCAGAGCTTAGAGTGGTGGAGGAAGAAGTAGCACAGGGAGCCAATCAGTTCAGGTGCGGACAAGAAACATGCTGATGGGAAGAGAAAGTGAAGGTGCCCATGCACCTTACAAATATCAGCGGATTGCGTTTTCGGCCGATATTCATAAGGTTGATGGGCAGTGTACAACCGCAAATACTGTACAAGGTTGGTGGCGTTTCCGTACTATCTACACTGCACATGAGGAGACGAAAATACGTGCGGTCGATTACCGCAATTCGTCCAGGTGCTTTCTTCCAATTACCGCTGATCCAACCTTGCAATAATCGGGGGAAGGACGGGGCCGCCGCACGAAAACCGTACGATGGTCCGATGATCGCAAGGTATATGGGTAGCCTAAAGGTGGCCATACACTCTACAACCATCGCAAGACTAGTCTTGCGATGGTTGTACAGGGATTAAAAAAAACGTACTATCTGCCTCTCTTGGACAGGCAGATCGCACTCTCGATCATCGCAAGCCCGCCCCCGAGGGGCGGGCTTCCGATGACCGCAATGCTGAACGGGCAGTGTGCGCGTGCGCACACCGGCCCGTTCGGCATTTGTCTTCCGAGCACCGTTCTAACCAGCCGAGAATCGTACGATTCCCGGCTGGTTTTCGAACATGCTGGTTCGACAGAAGACGTGCGACCGTACAGTAGAAACGGTCGCACGTCTCCGTTCACACTGCTCGATTATCGTACGAAAAACCGATCGCATACGATTATCGTACGATAATCGTGCAGTGTATGGGCACCTTTAGAGAGACAAGCTCATGACTGTGCTGTTTCTTCACTGTGCAGTCACAGGCTGGAAAGGGTCCAGGCTAACCTGGGATCATAGGAAGTGGGCTGAATTATGCTGACTGTCATTTAGCTTGGAGGACTACAGACACCTTGTGACTGAAAAGACTGCAGGGGGCAGCTCTGGATTGAAGGGGAGTATTGCAGCAAAATATACTGCATTTATTTTTTTTAAAAGGCTGTTTTTTGTTGGTTGAAATACGGTTCTAAAATACAACAATCCCTGAACCTATATGCACAAAACAAGTAGATATAGCAGTTGCTTAAAAAAAACAACTTTATTTACTTAAATTAAACTACAGCAGATGTATTGCACATATTTCATGAGCTATTTATACTTGTGTGACTTCAGCTAGAACTTGTAGATTCGCTAAATACACAATCTGCATACAGCAGTTCATAAAGGAAAAATTGGGAGGCTCCACTTGCTGCTGAAAAACTGTACTAAAGCACCAAAAGAAAAGAAAGGAGGACGCATTCCTCATCATACAGCCAGATGAGAAACAAAAAGGAAAAAAGAAACCGTATACTAGAGACAGGTGGACTGCTACAAATGGACAATGAGCAGCAGATAAGGTGGTGCAAACAAAACACTAATGGGCACATTTTTTTTTTTTTAAGTTTTCGAATTTTAAAAAAAATATATAAAACAACAAATTATACATATTATTTGTATTCACAGTTTAGTGTTTTTTTGATTACCATGTTAACAGAATTAAGGGTTCATGTAGATTATGCATTGTGCTAACACAACACATGAAGTGGATTTATGAAAACTGGGACAGAATCTGGAGTAGCTGTGCACAGTATCGAAGCAGCTTCTATCTTCAGCTTGTTCATTTAAGCTTTTAAAATAAAAGCTGGAAGCCAATTGGTTGCTATGCACAGCTGCTCCAGATAATTATCCGCTCTTAGTAAATTTCCCCTCACTCTGCATTACAGCCTGCTGTGTTAAGGCAACCCATTTTGAATGGCCTGACAATGTGCACTAGAGAAATCTCTCTCTCTATGGAGGGCACCATAATGTTGATGGTGCTTGATCATGTAAGTATAATGTACATGGGCACTAAAGCTTTCTACATCCCCCCCCCCCCCCCCCATCCTAGGCACTATAGTATTTGCACTTGATCAGTGCTGGAGTAGAAGAGGCATATATACAAACAAGCACTCTGATGGAAAAAAAAAAGCATAATATACATACTAGGTACAGTATTAGGTATGTAACTGTACAAAGTCCAAATACAATATTGAAGGAAGCTTCACAGAACTGCAAAACATAAGGCCAAAGGCTTCTATACAGATCACAGATATAATATTTGTTTTACATGTAGTAAATGTTATATAACTAAGGTTTTGCTGTAATATCAACGCAGCGCTATTAAAGATCAAGTGTATACTACTCACACCGACTGTCACTGAACCATTTAAATATAAGTAGTGAGCATTGACCAACTGTGTATTTGACAATATGTATTTCTGGATGATAAATATAGATTAATCTGCTTGATACAAATACAGTTAAAAACTCAGCGAAGTCAGAAATAAATCCAATATGTTGGGTTACAGATTATAAGCCAACAGATAAAAGTAATTTGAAGATGACAAATCTCAACCACAGAATGTAGCCAACATAGGCTTATGCAGGAAGAGCAGCAAATAGTTAAAAGGGAATCAGAAAACGGGGAAAAAAAACAAAAAAAACTCACGCATAGACAACTTCATAGGATATTAAAGGAAGCCTGTTATGACAGAAACACGGTTTCAATGCTTTGAGCCACTAATTTAAAAGGTATGAAGTTTAGGAGTCCTGACCACGTCTGACTTTTGTTAACTGCTTGACTTGTTCTGGGTCAGAAGAAGCCAAAGGGTCAATCCAACCATCAAACCACCAAAGAGAATTTCCAGCAGATGGTTAGCATAGTCAGAGTTGAAGCAAACTGACCAATCACTGGTGTGGAAATTGTGAGTTTGTTCATTTTTTCATTATTTTGTGAAAAGGTGAACACTTTAACAGTAAATCTTTTCACGTCACATTTTGACATATATTGCTTTAATGTAAATAATCTTATAAAAGGTTATTCATCTTTTTCTAAACCTAATTACAGAAATATTCTAATCATATATGTACACAACCATATTTGCTCATTCCATACAAAATGAGCACAGATTCCAGCTCTGCTCCGTAGTTCTACACGACATTTCTTTATTGCTGGTTATCTACTAACTCACCAAGAACAATGCATTCCCTATGTGGCTGGTAACCTAAAGCTGGTCACACACAATACATCCTTAGTGTAAATTCTCTGTACAATATCCTGTAAAATAACTAAAGCGAGGTCATAAACGGGCCTACATAAACAGGAGATTCAATATTTATCTAGTCAGGTAGGTCTGCACGTTACACGACTTTTAGTAGACATAAAAAGGAGATTGAACAATCAGATTGTACCATGCATGGACAACTTAATACGGGAAAGGACAGCTATTCAAACTGGTTCCAGAACTAATCTCAATATATCTATGTCTAGTACAATAAGAAAAGAAACATGCAACTATAGGAAAGTCGCACCAAACATCCCTATACATTCAACAGGGCAATAAAAATGTGAACTATGTGCTAGCTGAAACACACTAGAATTTCCGTTTAATATGCTGAACATACTGTATAGTTACCTGGTGAATTCAGATTTCCTGTGACTATAGGCCCTTTCAAAAAACCACTAAAAAAAAAAAAGGACGTCTTTGCCAGTAAACTTTCCAATGTAAAACAATACAAGCCTGCCCCGCTAAGTTAGAGTCACGCATTATTAGCAACTTTGTAGCGGCTAATTTTCCCGCATTATTAGCAACTTTGTAGCGGCTAATTTTCCACTGACAATTTGCTACAGATCGCTACAATGCTCATCTAGGCAGCTACAAATCACTGGTGTGCCATGACCCCCCCCCATCCTAGGCACTATAGTATTTGCACTTGATCAGTGCTGGAGTAGAAGAGGCATATATACAAACAAGCACTCTGATGGAAAAAAAAAAGCATAATATACATACTAGGTACAGTATTAGGTATGTAACTGTACAAAGTCCAAATACAATATTGAAGGAAGCTTCACAGAACTGCAAAACATAAGGCCAAAGGCTTCTATACAGATCACAGATATAATATTTGTTTTACATGTAGTAAATGTTATATAACTAAGGTTTTGCTGTAATATCAACGCAGCGCTATTAAAGATCAAGTGTATACTACTCACACCGACTGTCACTGAACCATTTAAATATAAGTAGTGAGCATTGACCAACTGTGTATTTGACAATATGTATTTCTGGATGATAAATATAGATTAATCTGCTTGATACAAATACAGTTAAAAACTCAGCGAAGTCAGAAATAAATCCAATATGTTGGGTTACAGATTATAAGCCAACAGATAAAAGTAATTTGAAGATGACAAATCTCAACCACAGAATGTAGCCAACATAGGCTTATGCAGGAAGAGCAGCAAATAGTTAAAAGGGAATCAGAAAACGGGGAAAAAAAACAAAAAAAACTCACGCATAGACAACTTCATAGGATATTAAAGGAAGCCTGTTATGACAGAAACACGGTTTCAATGCTTTGAGCCACTAATTTAAAAGGTATGAAGTTTAGGAGTCCTGACCACGTCTGACTTTTGTTAACTGCTTGACTTGTTCTGGGTCAGAAGAAGCCAAAGGGTCAATCCAACCATCAAACCACCAAAGAGAATTTCCAGCAGATGGTTAGCATAGTCAGAGTTGAAGCAAACTGACCAATCACTGGTGTGGAAATTGTGAGTTTGTTCATTTTTTCATTATTTTGTGAAAAGGTGAACACTTTAACAGTAAATCTTTTCACGTCACATTTTGACATATATTGCTTTAATGTAAATAATCTTATAAAAGGTTATTCATCTTTTTCTAAACCTAATTACAGAAATATTCTAATCATATATGTACACAACCATATTTGCTCATTCCATACAAAATGAGCACAGATTCCAGCTCTGCTCCGTAGTTCTACACGACATTTCTTTATTGCTGGTTATCTACTAACTCACCAAGAACAATGCATTCCCTATGTGGCTGGTAACCTAAAGCTGGTCACACACAATACATCCTTAGTGTAAATTCTCTGTACAATATCCTGTAAAATAACTAAAGCGAGGTCATAAACGGGCCTACATAAACAGGAGATTCAATATTTATCTAGTCAGGTAGGTCTGCACGTTACACGACTTTTAGTAGACATAAAAAGGAGATTGAACAATCAGATTGTACCATGCATGGACAACTTAATACGGGAAAGGACAGCTATTCAAACTGGTTCCAGAACTAATCTCAATATATCTATGTCTAGTACAATAAGAAAAGAAACATGCAACTATAGGAAAGTCGCACCAAACATCCCTATACATTCAACAGGGCAATAAAAATGTGAACTATGTGCTAGCTGAAACACACTAGAATTTCCGTTTAATATGCTGAACATACTGTATAGTTACCTGGTGAATTCAGATTTCCTGTGACTATAGGCCCTTTCAAAAAACCACTAAAAAAAAAAAAGGACGTCTTTGCCAGTAAACTTTCCAATGTAAAACAATACAAGCCTGCCCCGCTAAGTTAGAGTCACGCATTATTAGCAACTTTGTAGCGGCTAATTTTCCCGCATTATTAGCAACTTTGTAGCGGCTAATTTTCCACTGACAATTTGCTACAGATCGCTACAATGCTCATCTAGGCAGCTACAAATCACTGGTGTGCCATGACCATCAGCAGCTGCATTGGATAACACGAGTAGCTACTGACGTTGGGGATTTTGCCACTGGTTCCAAATGTTGCCTAACCTTGGTTAAATGACTCGCTTGGAATTTCAGTGGCATGGCTATGTTCACTCCTCCAATGTATTTATGACAGAGGAGCAGCATAGCCACCCTTGGACAGCAGTAAAGTCAACCTTATAGGATTGCATAGTATCAGATGGACTTAACATATGTGACTAACAAAATTAAAGCCCAACTGCAGCTAAAGTTCGCCATGCAGGCCTAGGAAAAATTAAACAAACATTTATCCATCCACGCTAAAACATCCCTGCTGGGCCATCGTATTCTGACAGCAGGAATTGCGCCTCTGTCAGAATACTCAAACAATGACGGCAGCACTGTTAACCCCAAATGTTTCCGGCCGGTTCCCTCAAATAATATGATCAAAGGATGGCAAACGGAAGACTGCCGACAGTGTCACCCACTGAGAAAATTTTGCACGGTTCATCAAGAACTGGCCAAGGGAAAAAGAAATAAAATTGCACAGCCAGCTTAACACTTTGGAAGCAGTTATGGCAAGAACATTCTTTTTTTTTTTTTCCCTTTTGGAATAAAGGACCTAACTATATGATTAAAAGCTGACCATAGTAGTGTCCCTGTAGTAATTGTTCAGGTATTGTGACAGCGGCCGGCACCAGCTGTAAGAATTCAATAACCCGGCAGGGAAGAATTCCCCGCCAACGATGTGGATAGGA
>NW_017306395.1:1502216-1506506 GCF_000935625.1 Nanorana parkeri
AAAAGGCTAATCATAAAGAGTACAGTTAAGATTTTTGTAATAAACTCAGGCTGGGTGAGAACTCGGAGATACAACGATTTGTCTCAAGCAGCACAAGCATGAAACTGTTTAACCTTGTACATCCCTCGCCATCAAATCATGTGAGGATGTGTTTTCTTGCTACATTTTGTGGAGAGGGAATGTTTGTGGAGAGGTGTGTCTACACAGATTAACCCTTCAACACATCAGTCAAAACTAGTTTTTAACCAGGGCCCTTTTTCCCCCCCTCTCACTCTCTCTCTGAACATTCAGCGAGTAACTATCTCTGTGTGTTTATTTATGTGCGCACGCTGCAGGATTCAAATGCAAAGAAACATCACAGCTCAACCACCAAAATGTGTCTTCCGCAACGTGGGAGGCAAAACCCCGAGTGTACAGTTCAGTCACAACTTCTGAAAGTGTTTTGAGCGTATAAAAGATTTATGGACTACAACAAAAGACAAAGCTGGGCTGTGTTTATTATATGGAAAGCTTGCTAAAGCTGCAGGTTATACATCTTAGTTTTTGTATTCTGATAGGAAGTTCTCAACACTGCTAGGCATATTCTAGGCATGACAACCCTTAGGTTAGGGTCACACCTAAACGCTGAGTTGTGTTAAAGAACACATTTTTCCTGCACGTTAACTTGTGCGGGGTTAGGTGGCCTTTTCAAAACGAACTATAGGCAACACACTTCAATGGCCCAAAAAAGAAGTACGGTTTTCTGACAGCACACCACGTTAGTGCGTTACAGCGCAGCCCCATCAGCAAGGTGCATGGGGAGTGCCATTCAGAATGAATGGCACCTCATCATACCAACGCAAGAAATGTGCACTGCCACGCGCTCCCACAATGCAGAAATGTGCATGGCGCCTACACACAAAGGGGGTATTTATCAAAACTGCAGCAGAGAGAATCTGGAGCAGTTGCCCATGGCAACCAATCAGCTTCTCTCTTCAGTTTGCTCAGGTAAGATTTGAAAAATGAGACAGAGAAGCTGATTGGTTGCAGTGCAAATTTGCTTCAGATTTTGTCTGCTCCAGTTTTGATAAATCCCCCTCAAAGTGTACAAGAGCTTTCTAGAGGGCTCTATAAACTGATCCCGATTCATCTTCACAACGGCAACAAAATTGCATTGTACATTATGTAACCATTGCCTTGCTGCAGGCTTGGCCATGCACTGCTTGAATTGTGGCCGTTTGCCCATCAGTACCCCTGCGTTTGACAAAAATGAATTTTTCAATCAACCGCTGTCATAGGAATCAGTTTGCAAATTCTCGGCCGAACAGGGGCGTCAGCCAATCAGCTGCAGTCAATATTTTGGTATTTTGACAGCTGCACCCCCACCGATGTCAGAATATAATAGCCCAGCAGAGGAGATTGCCCAATTCATGCTGTTTAGAGTAATCTAGCCTTTGTTTCCTGATAAGAGATAAAATTACCAGTGTATGATCATCAGGGTCTATCAGACTTAGTCATGTAACATGGCACTATATAAATCCTGTATAATAATATTGATGAAAAATGCAGCAGCAAGTGAGTCTCTGTGCAATGGAAGTCACAGCCAGAGGCTTTGCAAGTAAACTGATATTCCAGCACTGAAACATCAGTTTCGATGGCAGAACTCCTTACAGAGACCATCATACAGACTGAGTGTGTGGACTGATCACCCGAGTACATGGCTGGATGCACTATGTATGTACATCAGGTGAGAAGACAGACACAGGTGCCACGGTCTGTACACATACACAGGTACATACAAATGTCATGGAGCAGAATCCAGCGATCACATTATAGAGTGACAGGAAACACCATAAACTGACACATTACAACAAACAATGGCACAATAACAAAATATAGAGTGACAGCATGCAAAGGGGGGCAGTGTGCCGGCTTCCTGACCATCTACTGAGAGCATCAATTCAAAGTGCATTGCACGGGAAAAGAGTTGGCTGTGTCCTGTACTCACATCATCAAACAGGGTCCCCACGTTGGCTGTCACCAGCAGGATCCCGGTGCCCGGAGCAGCCGCTTTCCCCGCCATACTGTGTCCAGGATCAGCTGTGTGTGGATACAATGTAGACAGCACAGTGCATGAACAGGAATCGGAGCCTGGATGGGAGGCTGTCACGGCGCTACAATGTATCCGCTCCGCCAGGCAGGACACCGGCAGACCTGTACAGCGCTCAGGGACGGTTGACAAGCTGCGGGCAGCGGC
This sequence comes from Nanorana parkeri, assembly GCF_000935625.1. Classification (NCBI taxonomy): domain Eukaryota; kingdom Metazoa; phylum Chordata; class Amphibia; order Anura; family Dicroglossidae; genus Nanorana; species Nanorana parkeri. Next base: position 1,504,453 of record NW_017306395.1, read on the forward strand.
TGATCTTCACATACAACGACATCCCCCGGCCCCGACCAAGCCTCTACAGCCTCCAGCTGCTCCGATCACATGTAGCCATGCCGACCCAAGCCTGGGAAAGTTCCCGCTGACGGCTGGAGGATCCCCGAGCTCTGCAAGTTTCTGTCTCCGGTAGAATGAGGAGGGGAGGGCGTGAAGGAGGAGGAGCGGCTGTGGTGGTGGCGGGGCCTCCGCAGGCTGATTCCGGGGGAACCACAGTGAAGAGAGGCTCCGGTGTGGAGGGGTGCCTCGTCCAGCCGGAGCTTCCACTGCACCCTACACTGCTCCTCTATCAGAGCCGCGGGGACTGACCCGGGGGCCGGGGGAAGGGTGGGGGGGCCCCCCTCCGAAACGTCACGGCACAAAGAAAGCGCCGCCCTCTTAAAGGGGAACGTGCTTGTGAGCAAGCCAGTGTCAGAAGAAGAGGGGGGGCTGGCAGGGTTGAGGTGGAAAAGAAAAAGTTTAATGGAAGAGAGATAAAGTGTAATAATATTCCATGTACGGATATGCTAACTGTACCTGATCTACAGGGAATGGGCTTCACTTTTGCTGAATTATCTCTGCATATGTCTCTGGCTTTTAATATCATCATCCCAGGAAATCTCATCAATGCTTTTTTTTTACTTTTGGCTGTTGAAATTGTGTTTTCGTTCGACATAGATTGATTTCAAGACTTTGGGCCCCATGAAGGTTGTTGCCATAATGTGCAGCATTCCCGGCCTATGTGCACAGACTTACCTAAGGAAGGGAATCTCTCCAACACTCCTTTGTTGCTCCCATCTTCTCCCGGCCTTCATCTGGGTTCAGTCTCTTGATTAGCCAGGCCCAGATGATGTAACCCCGTCACAGGTTACGTCTTGGCACACAATCATGCCGGGACTGCACACTGAGCCATGCATGCACAGTTCAGTGTACACTAAACTCAGGAGTTAAATCTTAAAAATACATCCGAGTACCTTCACTATTAACAACAATGTATCTTATTTGTGTATCACTTGGCTGTAGATCCTGAAATCAGCTCTGAATTGGTGCTGACACTGTCCTTCCTTCTGGAGGATGGCTACTTTTGTTCCCCATGGTCCCTGTGTATGATGTAAAGTAGTCACCGCTCCAAGCTCACTCCCGGGATGGACTACAATCTCATGTTTAGTTTACTAATTTGTATGGAGATTGTAGTCCATCACAGGAGCAAGCTTGGAGTGGTGGCTACTTTAAAACACACACAGGGACCATGAGGAACAAAAGTAGTCACCTTCCAGATGGACGGACAGTGTCAGAGATGATTTGAGGGTCTACAGCCGTGTTTGTGACAAAATGTTGAGCTGAAGGGACTAAAATGTCAACTAACTGCAGAGTTTTATTTCTGTTCTGCAACTTTTATTAAGTTTTCTAGTGAGCTGTTCGTGTTTGCGACTCACTGCACACGTTTTCCAACATTTCACACGATGTTTCACCTGCGTGGTATTTGCGTCCAGTAAAAGACCTCCAAACTATCGCACATCCTGGAAGAGCTCCTGAGCACTTCTTAAAGTGTCGCAAAGATCATTTTCCATCTCTTCCTCAAGTCAGCTGAGTGCCTCCAGGCTATTCAGCTGTCATCCAGTTTACAGGCCGAGACAATTTGGTGACAGTTCCCCATTTATGAAGGCGTTTGAGAATGAAACCCAAAATGGAAACGGGGTTTTTTAGGTTAAACCAGATACCCACAATATGAAAAGGGGGTGCAGGGGGTGTGGCCCGCACCCGGGTGCCACCGTTGGAGGGGTGACACCAAAATGACTTACAGGCATTTTGGTGTCACCCCCTATGAAAAGTCGGGCACACGGACCGAGAACCAGACAGTGTCAGAAGAGAGGAGGGGACCCGGCGTCATACCTCATTCTGCCGGGTGCATGTCCCCTCCAGGCCCGGATTTCCCACAAGGCCACCAAGGCGGCGGACCGTAGTGTGCGGCCGCCGTCCAATCACGACGGGGCGGGCCGAGGCTACGCCCACCGGCTCCGTAGTGTGCGTCCGCCGTCCAATCACGGCGCGGC
>NW_017306395.1:1506536-1532861 GCF_000935625.1 Nanorana parkeri
CCCAGCCTCGGGACACCCCTGAATATGAATCCAATGTAAAATAATAAAACCATGAATTTTATTTACATACACTTAAAACATATATGCATGTGTAACGGCCGCCGCCTTCAGCTCTAGCAGGGACGGAAGACGCAGCAGCCAGCCGCTCCTTCTCTCGGCCGCTTGCGTTCCATGGTGGAGCGCACGCTCGTCACTTCCGGTTTCGGGGCCGGGTGCGTTCCACCGTGGAACGCGGAAGTGCGCCGTTGCGTGCCGCGGCTCCTCCTCCTCTCCATAGCCATATTTAAGCACTCAGACGAGACAGCATGGCGTTCCACTATTGAGCCAGAACGCCTGCTGTCTCCTAGGACCCTCCATATACTCCAGACTGTGCCTACCAGCCATTCACACCGGAACCGGACACCCCAAAGGACCCCCAGCTACCTCCAGCGGCAACCACCTAAACAGCAAGTATTTCAGTGCAGTTGCACACTCTGAGATCAAGATTGTATGCCTGTGAAATACCATTTACAAATCCGTATCAACTTACTGGGGAACTGTACCAATGCCAAATAATACTGTTGTGCCTCCTATGACTTTCTAAATCAGTACTTTCTAATTGAACTCCGGAGCTTAATGATTGGGCTTATTTAGGAATAACCCTCTCCGAACCATTTATCATGTATTTTGAGGCTTTGATGCTAAGAACCCTAACTCTCTGTTAAGTTGAGAGTGAAACCAGGGTTCCCCGCCTGAGAAGCCTCCGCAGCTGCGATCCACAACCCCCCAGTCCGTAACAGGCGTGACAGCATGAAACATGCGACATTAAAATCGCGCTGGGTAATCACAAACCGCACAATGTTACATTGCGTACAGGCATCGCGAGTTCAGGCCTTTTCATGTGAAATTAACATTATAAAGGATAATATAGTTTTTTAGGCGAGGAAAAACTGAAGCTCCTTTTCTCAACGCATTTCGCTACAATGTAGCTTCTTCATGAGGTCATGGAGGCCTATAAACACCCAGCTGACATGGGAACAGCATGTAGTGAAGGCAACCAAATGCATCCACATCCATACAAAACATCTCCCCTTCAGGAGGCCACAGGAGAGGCAACAAAGGCAGGCTCTTTCAACACCATGGAACAATCCTAACCAAGGCCAGAACGGAAGATGCACACTCCTATGCAGGAATTTCATGTTGTATGTTTCATATATACATGTTTTAAGTGTATGTGAATAAAAATACATGGTTTGAATATTTTACATTGGATTCATATTGTGGCTATCTGGTTATACCTAAAAAGCCCCATTTCGGGTTTCATTTAGTTCTCTTTAGGGGTGTGGAACCAGAGACGCCTCCCTTGCTTGATCTGTTTATATACTTTTCAGGGCATTTAAGAATGAGACCTAAATTAGTGTAATAAATCTGTCGCTATATACACTAGAAATCAGGGATACGGCAGTTTAAAAGGCGCAGATGATGCAACAACATTGATAAATTTCTCCCATTACTGTTAATAGTGAAGGTATTTGAATGTATTTTTAAGGTTTAACTCCTGAGTGTAGTGCCACTTTTAGTGTACATGAAAAATAATTATATATATATATATATATATATACATACACACACACACACACACACACCCACCTTGAAATAACAGCACTACGTGGAAGTATTTACAGTCTAATGGACAGCAGAATAGAGGAGTAGATAGCAGACCCCTTCCTTTTCATTTCTTTCTTTTCAAAATACACATGCATGTCATATAAACTCCATTTTGCCTTGAACTTTCTAACTGCTGGTTAATTGGGTCATTCTCTCAGCTATCACTGAATTGCATTCACTGATGTCTGACAGTGAAAGTAGAATTATTCACATAGACACATGAAGTTGAAAACATTGTGATACAAAAACAAAATGATAAAATAATATCAGCACATTGTATGTGTACGGAGATGTGATCACACAGTACTGTACTGAGGACCTAGGAGACAGCAATAGAACAGCAGCTTACTAGGCTTGAATACCAAGCTTTAATAAAGACCACTTGTCAGTAATGGATCCTGACAGCTGATTTGATAAAGTAGCCCATATACTGTATCTGTCTATGTATACTGCATCTGGTGTTTATGAAGACATGCACCTATTTATATTTAACAAGACTACATTATCTCCTCCTTCACGCTGTTATAAAAATAAAGATTCATTGTGGTCATTCATGTCTGACATTCTATAAGGAATGGTGTATTTCTGTACCCGTAGTATGCCTTGCTGGAAAATCAACCTCACAGGTCTATGCAGCTACTCTGGTGAGATTGGTGAAACAGGGCTGTTTTTGTGTAGCTTCTAATGTCACTGCACATTATAATTTGGACTGCTGGGGATAGCTGACCTACTGACATTTACTGAAATTCCTCCACTGACATCACACTTTTGCTCTGGCTCAGCTTTCTCCGAGGTGTACAGAGGTTTGTCACCGACATACTTACACATCGCACACCCCACACTTGTACACTTCCATCACATTAGCATTGCCGTGGGTTATCATGTGATGGGCTGCATGTTTTTTGTGCGTTGTGGCAAGGCAGCCAATTTATCTTGACTGGACTGCCAATGCACCACAAGGCAGCAAATGTCACACCTGACCTTTATTTTTAATGCAACGCAGACCATGTGCAGTGCATGTGTGTTGACTGCTACTGTAACAGTGTGTTCGGGTGCCCAAATTGCTACAAATGAATAGCACCAAAACATATGTGCCTTGCTGTGCTGTGCCATAAAATGCACATTTTACTGCTTCATAGTGTAATAAATACATATAAATGGGCCCTAACGGGATCCCCCCTTCTGATGTTACACTATCAGCAAGGAGGGGGGTTGCTCTTTCACAGAACTACTTGTTTTGTATTATCCCCGAGTTCCACTTTAATGTTTTAGGGTGAAGTCAGATTCAAAAAATGCTATTTAGTCCAGCTGTGTTTATCAGAACATATTTCACATACAACTATCATAAGTACCCGAGTCCTGCATTCACATCAGCTCCCTGTAACAACCTGCAAGGTGACAATTCTGCTTGGAGTGTAAGGGCCAGCAATGAGCCATTCAGACTATATTGCTCTGCACAGTATGAAAATGCCTACAGGAGGGTTGGCTTAATTACAGTGCTGCTGCTCCTTCATTGTATAACTACAGGCTGGGGTAAGTCCTACATTGCTTAGCTTAAGTGATGTCTGCAGGAAGGCCCAGGACTGTCTGTGCTGTCTGGCAGGAATGTTAGGATCACAAAACTAGTTGAACAGAATTACAAATGCTTTCCTATATATGACAGTCCACATATATATATCTTTATATTATATACAGTTGTGTGCATTAAAGGGGGTTATTCACTAAGCCGAGTGAATAACCGAGCCAAAGTGAAGGGAGCTGAACCCCGTTTGGCTATTCACTTCAGCCCTGTATGTCTGAAAACAGCCGTACATCTGCTGGCTTTGGCTCCCTTCACTTCAGTTCAGCCGAACAGCCTCAGAGCGTTAAGCTGAAGCCGAAGTGAAGGACAAGTTCACCTCAGCCGATCCAACATCTGGATATAACCCAATAACCCCCAAAGAATATCTAAAGCCAAAATGTAATATATTGCATTTCACTAGTCTTTAGACCCCATTCACACGAGTGAATGGGGTCTAACGATTGTCGATAGGCACAGGATAGATGCGTCCAGGGACAAGCGACTATCCCAAACCATATGTAAACATACCATGTACAATTTCATGTGGACTGCCGCTGACAGATGCAGCTGCTGTCACCCTGTCATGTACTAAAATGAGTACAGCAGCTGCATGTAAACGGGGACACCTGGCATTGTCCATTGAAGTATCCGTAAGTTCTTGACACATGAATGCCACAATGCCCCGTGTGAATGCAGCATTAGATGTGGTGGCTGCAGTCATTTTCTTTTTTTTCCCTTTATTTTCACCTGGTGATTCAGCAAGTAACACACTTCCAGTGTTAGGATGGCTCTACTCTATGGAGGAGCAACGGAGCCACCCTTGGACAGTAGCATTTTCTATCATGGTGTTAGATGCACTAGCAGAATTACATGAACTAACAAATTAGAGCCAAACTCCAGCCAACACTTTTTAAGCAGTTACAGTTAAGCACCCCTCTCTGTATTAAATGGTTTGTCAACCCCTTTTTCTGCCACTTTGCTGAACATATTCGTCTTTTAAAGGAAGCTGAAAATAACAGACTTTTTGGCTGTATAACCAGGTGAAAAAAGCCAAAAAAAAAGCAGCCACCACATCTACGGATTGGTAAACTGCAATATATTACATTATTATTATTATTATACAGGATTTATATAGCACCAACAGTTTGTGCAGCGCTTTACAACATAGGGAAGACATTATCATTACAATTTAAGACACAATGGTAAGGAGGGCCCTCCCCGTGGAAGAGCTTACAATCTAAAAGGGAGGGGCAAGTGATACATGAGGAGGTGGCTGTGTGGGGATGAATTGTTTGAAAAAGAGATAGTTCAGTGGTTAGTTTGAGGTGGGATAGGCTTCCCTGAAGATATGAGTCTTTCGTGATTGCCTTAAGGCAGTCAGGGTAGGAGAAAGACTGACAGGTTGGGGTGATGAGTTCCAGAGGATGGGAGAGACTCTAGAGAAGTCCTGAAGACTACCATGGGAGGAATTTACGAGGGAGCTAGAGAGCAGGAAGTCTTGGGAGGAGCGGAGGGGACATTTAAGGTGATACTTTGAGACAAGGTTGAAATGCAACCTGGGGCAGAGGTGTGGATGGCTTCTTGTTTTTGGGGTTACATTCTTGCTTTTGGGTTTAGATAACATTAGCTTTATAGCAAATATAAATCTTACAGTTGCTGAACCTTACTTTAACAATGATCTTTTATGCCTACATTGTAAATGTTGCAGGAAACTACTATAGAATGTGAAAAAATCCATAATAATGATAATTGTTCGGTGCAAGACCTTTCAGTTTACTGTTATTACTGCCCCAGGCCCAGTTGTGACAGTCATGTCTTATAGCAGTTCTGCTTGAATCAGAATGTGAGCCACATGACAGTCAACATCTATCCTCCTAACATCTCCTAACATCAGGACACTATAACAGCTTAACTGATAGCCGACCTTACCTCAGGAATAATATACATGCAGTGAATTTCTTAGAATTCCTGTATGAATGATAGAAAATAGAAATATCAGTCAGGATCAGGGAAAAATTCTCTTTTTTGCAAACCTAGAGCTAACATGCTCAATAGACACTGTTATTTTTCTTACAGCCTGCTTTATAGTATGACGTGGATTAGCAATTCACATGCCTGCTGTACTGTCTCAGCGCTTTCTTATCTTATAGTAATGGAAACTGTAGGTTAACTCTAGTGTACTAGCCTGTCTGTACCAGTTTCTTTAGCTTGATCACATCTAATACACACAAATATAAAACTGCAGGTTAACAAAAGCACTACTGCTTTGTATTTTTTAAACAAACATATTTTAATGCATACGGTCATCTTACTGCCTTTTTATTACTTTTTTTTTTATACTTTTACCCCCTGGGTAAGGTTAAAAAAACTCTGCAAGACATAAAGGAAACTCCACATAGATCATAATAGAGGAGCACATGTGTTGTTAATTAAAGTTGAGAATTTTTACTCAGCAAGCAAATGTTCACTTAGCTTAGTGAAAAGAGTGAAGCTGCATTCACTTCGGTCATCCAATCATGTGCAAGAAAAAAAAATCCTATCTCTGTCTTTTTTTTACTTGTATATAATTGGGAAGTAAATAAAGCTTTACAAAATTGTCTAACTTTTGTAAACATTTGCTTTGAAAAGTGAATCTTTAGTAAATAAACTGCTATGCTTGGCTTAGTAGCACAGTGTTTTTACTTTTTTTTTATCACACTTTATAGTGAACATTTTAGAATATACAGTACAGTATGTATGATGCTATATGCAGCTTTGGAACATAAATAAGTAATACGTTTCTCATAAGGGTGAATTCCTGTTACAATTGTCATTTTTAAGCAGTATAAAACTCTCAAACTGTTTACAATAATGCATCCGGATCAAGCAACTCTACATTGCCCAGCAAAGTATTTCTTTAAATTTTTGCCCAAGCACTTACAGCAAACAGTGTTTCCAAACACCTGACTCCAATATCTCTCAACCTGGCTTTCCTGAAATTCCTGTCTAGTATAAGAGCACGAGGGAAGGCAAAATCTGTTCATTTACTAGCATAGAGCAGGGTGGAGGGAGGAAGGAGTCAGGAGCTGGCAGCAGGGAAGAGGCTTGCCTTTGCTGTGCCTGTGTGTTTGTGGAGACACACACAGCTTACTAGCACACACAAAGGTGACTCCATAGGACCCTGCAAGGGCAAGGAGCCACCCTAAAACAGGATATCCGGGCCAATGCTCAGGGGAAAAGCTGATTCTGCAGGAAACGAAAAGATTTTTAAACATCAAGGAGTATCTATTAGCATCAATAGCAGTACCTATTGTAAGTGATTTAATCAGCACTTCAAATAGCTTCAAAACCTTTTGACTTTAATATTACTTAAAGGGTTATTAAACCCTCTTTTTTTTTGCATATATCTACTGCTGGCAAGCAGTAGATATATGCAAAAAGTGTTTTTAAAAAAACGCTTTAAAAGCGGTTAATACTTACCTGTGTCTTCCCCGCACGCTCTCGTCCGAAAATGTGAAAATTCTCGGGCGGCCGCAAAGCATCTTGGGGCGGGCCCATGCGCAGTTCACATTTTCGGCCGGGACACGAGGAGACACACACGGTAAGTATATGGACGCGTGCAGCCACATGAAGACACCGTGGGACAGGAAGTGCCAGCAAGCTCAGAGGAGTCAGCGCTGGATCGGAGACCCGCAGCAGAGCTGGAGGGACAGATGAAAACGACAGGAAAGAAGAAGATCGGATTAAGAAACATCATTTAACCTCCCTGGCGGTTTTCCCGAGTCTGGATAAGTGCTGTAATTAACATTGGGGGGAGTGAAACATTTGTTTGACTTTAATGTCACTTTAAATACAATTCCTAGGCTTGAGAGCCCCATGAAAACTTCCAACCTGGAGGTATTACTTTTGGTAACTTTAGCCAATTAAAAGTACTGTCGTTCTGTAACGCACTGGGGATAAGATTAAATGGCTAATTGTATTTTGTCAATGTTCGATAAATCTAATAATGATCTGTTTAGTCCAAGCAGATATGACAAATTCTGAATTGGCTTCCAGATATTAAATCATTTGGTAACACATCTATTGGACCAGGGCCGTCTTTAATATTGATTGGCCCATGGGCAAACATTTTTTTGCACTTTCCCCCCGCCCCTACCCACCACGCCGTGCAACATACCATGCGATAGGAGCAGATAGGAGAAGACGTCTCAAAGGGAGACGTGACCCAGCATGAGACGTCACAAGGTCACGCTACACAGCGTACGGCAGGGGCAGAACAACAGTATGTGATGACGATTGCATATTAAACATAACGGTACCCACGTGTATCTTTTGCTGGCTCAAGGGGCAGCTGCTTTGGGCCCCACAACAATGCCTGGGCCTGGGTCAACTGCTCCTTTTGCCCTGCGTTAAAGACGGCCCTGTATTGGACTATTTGCTCCAGTTTAAAGCAAGGCTTGGTGTTACAATGTACTAAATGCACTGTACCAACAAGACACATTCCTGAGCTATAAATATACTTCTCTTCTCTGGTGACAGCTTTATTATATTGCCACCTTTTAATAATGGGGTAAAAAAATGCTGTCTGTCAAGACCTCTTCAGAACCATGAAAGTTCTTTTTTTGTGACCAAACAAGTTGTTATCTGGAGCTGGAGGCCACTTAAGTTCACCAAATATTGCAGCCCCTGAGGCTCAACCATACAAATGTAAATCATAATCAAGGTCTGAATGAGTTTACACAGACTGTTAACCAGCAAGGCCTGTTATTCCAGATGAATTATTGTACTTGTAGCAGATCATTTTACCCAATGCAGATTGAATAAAGGATCCTGATGGTCCCAAACCCGTCTCCTTTTCAGGTATTTTCTAATTAATATTTTTCTTACATTACATTACTTTACCTTACATTAAAAAAGTATAATGTATATGTAACGACATTTTAATTTGCAGATGGTTTTACTTTGCACCCCATATAAAAAGCAAATGCGGTAAGATACAAAGGGGGGCTTCATGCCACCCTACCTTTTTTCCAATCTAGGCATTGGCTTGCAGGGTTTTTCTACAAACCTGAATAATACATTGAATCTTCAAGTTTGTTAAGCTCTTGTTTTAAACAATATTTTAAATACAAAAGAGCTATAACAATACGTTGGGGGGAATTTATCAAAACTGGAGCAGACACAGTGGCGGAACTACCGCCGGTGCAGGCGGTGCGGGCGCCCGGGGCCTCAGGCTACAAGTTTGTCTGCTCCAGTTTTGATAAATTATTATGTTTTCATATTAAGGACCATTTCTAAAATGACAACAATCACCTTCCCTTGTATTTAAACTGTCTAGAAATAACTCATATTTACTTAATTAGGTTGAAAAAATGGATTTGTCTATTGAGTTCAATCAATAGCAAGTATTTTTACATTTTACAGCAATTTACCATTCACATTTCTCAACTAAAGGTGGCCGCAGACGACCTCATATTGACAACAATACTTGTGTAACCAGGAGCATCACATGGATTCATCTCAGGTCACCTATGACCATCATTAGATATAGCAAGCAAGTCTTTCTTGCATGTTGAAATCATTAAAATCAGAATGTTCCTTTCATTTTCCAGCCTGTACTAGAAAACAACTGCAATTATCAAGTTTCTGAATTTCTAAAGGGTGGTAATAAGCATATTAGGCAATCAGTGGTGCTCATAATTGAACAGGGAAGATTCAGAACTTGAATATATTTCTCCCAGCTACAGGGCTTGATCCTGTACTATTGAGCACAGGAAGGAAATTGATGCTGCTGTCACTGTCTGGCCAAGCTTGTTACAGGTCTCCATGTGGATCCATTCAAGAATGTTCAAAATTGTCCCTTGGCTTCCTGGGAAGATATCTATTTATGACTTGTGCAAGAGGTCACATTGAAAGGAAAATCTGCTTCTAGTGTGAGCATTAGTAAAATTATTTTAAAAACTGTTTACCACTTTTTTCTACTGCAATGTACTGAGAGAATGATTATTTCATATTGAGATTTTACAAAGATAAAATGAAGGTGGATAAGGTATCAGTTTTGGAACTATCATAGTTATAACCCCAAGTCTCCAGGACCTAGCTCTATCATCTATCATCCTCACAATGTATAACTATAATCAGAATTGATTCCATTTGGAAAAGACAACTGCTCATTTACTTGTAGTGCAGACTGATAAGAGACTTAGCCAGGTGTAGAACTCCTGGGAACTGTATCATTGTATTTTTGGGATTTAAAGCTGCACTCCAGAAACTCACATGGAAACACAGATTACAGTACATGTAAGAACATAAGAACTGTTTTACCAGCCAAATTATACCTCTGTCCATTAAAGTGACATTAAAGGTAAAACTTCCCCCCCCCCCCCCGAATGCTAATGTAAGGACTTGCCTTAAATGATGCCTCCTTATCCGATTATCCTCTTCTTTCCTGTTGTTTTTAGGAGTTCCTCCAGCGATTGTGCCAGTCTCTGATCCAGCGCTGACTCCTCTATCTTCCTGGCACTTCCTGTCCCATGGAGTCTGTCTGCATTCACTTACCTTGCGTCTCTCCTCGTCTACCGGCCGAAGATCTGAACTGTGCATGCGCCCGCGCCGAGATCCTTTGCGGCCGCCCAAGGATCTTCAGATGTTCGGACGGGAGCACGCGGCGGAGACGCACGTAAGTTTTAACCCCTTTGTAAACTTTTTATTTTTTTAATGTGTTTTGCATATATCTAATGCAAAAAAACGTGAGGGTTTAAATATCCTTTAAGTCCTGAGATTTGCACAGCTCTGCCACACAGTCAAGAGGATGGCATCACTTTCTCTGAATACACTGCTGACACCACCCACCCTTTGGACAGTAAAGGAGATGCAGCAGACTAAAAAGGTAATTTCTCCACAGAAGGGGCTGATACCAAGTCTAATGCAATTGAGTTATTCAAATATGGATACCAAGCTGAATTTAATTTGCACAGAGTTCAGTTTTAACTTTCCTTCCTTTGCTGCATCTGCAAATATGTATCGTTGCCGACCCATGACTATTGCAAGTAGGGATGTTCAGATATCAGTTCAGATACCAGTGCCGATACTTGGCATTTTCATGAGAACTACCAGGGTTGCAGCGGTCGCAGCTGTTACTGGGCCCTGGCTCTCCACCACTGTCCTGAAATCATTAGTTTGTATTGTTTTAGAAAAACTGTCACATGACACAAAACAAAAATGTATCATCCGGCTATCAGGACAACAATAAAAATAGAAGTTTTAAAAAGTTATCCACCAAGTTGACTACATATTTTAGGCATTACAACTACTGGGTTCCTAGGATTTGTCCAGCCTTGCTAGCAAAGCTACAACATAAATAAATTAGTATTAAGCAAACAATTTAGATGCGGGGTAGACAAATTAATATGGCATTCCGGAGCCAGTCTGTCCAATACAGGAGCCAGCAGGATTTTGTAGGAACCAGCTCCATTGGCAAAAATTGGAGAAAATCTCAAAACTTAGGAGGCAGCTGTAATTTTTAAGGAACTTTGGCTACCTGGCTCCTGGGAGTTGTCCAGCCCCGAGTTAGAGTACAACTCTGCCCAACACTTTTTTTGTGGAAAGATGATTGATGGTTCATCTCTGGAAAATTATGCTTCTAGAGATATAAAGGGATCAGGAGGTTCTCTGGACTATGTGTAAGATGGCAAGCTGCAGCAGGACCTGGAGGAGGAAGCAAACGGTGCAAGTCCCACCCCAGGGTAACTCTGAGAATTCCACTTAATAAAAAAAGGAATCCTAATACTATTCACAAGCAAAATCTCATAATTATAAAAAGTAATTCAAATTATACTCTGCTGAAACCTAACCAAAAACCCCAATAGTTTCACAGATTGTATATGCTATAAACCAGGGGTAGGCAAACTCCAGCCCTCTAGCTGTGGTGAAACTAGAAAAATCCCATCATGCATCTGCTTCTGGCAGTTATGCCTGTGGCTTTCAGAGTCTTGCAGTGCCTAATCGGATTTGTAGTTGCACCACAGCTGGAGGGCCGGAGTTTTCCTACCCCTGGTATAAACTAACCAAGGCCTTACATGCATGTCATGGTTGGCACCCAGGCATCACCTACTTTAAACATTCTGGGAGAAAAAAAAAAAAGTAGTTCATGAGCTGACTTGAAACTATCAAACACACTTATAAAACAAAACAACTCACAGAAAAATAATCCAAGATAAAAAAGAAATGAAGTATAGTAAACAATGAGAAAAAAGCGTAGTGATATAGGTCTATACAGCTCTTTTGGAAAAATCAAATGTTATTTATAATTATAAGTGAGATATATAACTCTTGACAGGAACAATAGCAAATATCTATTTTTGTTCCCATCTTTATCTGTGAGAGGGAAATAGCAGGTTGCATATGATGGAAAAATGTGCCTGACTGATGATCTGACTTGGAAAGGCCTGCAGTCTTGACAGGCTTTCAATTATCTTTATTGATTACAAAGTTACTACACTTTGCTGAACAGTACTGGGCAGCCAGCTGTTCTGTAATGCACAGCAATTTCAGGGGTCTATTTAAAGACTTGTGTGTGGGTTAGAGCACAGAAATAAACATTGAATGATACATATCTGAGGTAATGTAGAACTTTCTGAAACACACTGATACAGTACTGCATTCGTGAAAGATGTTTCAATATGGTAAATACTAGGGATGCACAGATACTAGTATTGGTATCGGTGCCGATGCCAAGTATTTGGGCTAGTACTCATACTCGCCCAAATGCTCTGATGCCTAGCTCGATACTTCCGGTATCAGGAAGCCGGGCAGCGAGTCATTACACGCTGCCCGGCTTTCTGATTGGCCAGTGTAGCCGGCTCCATGCTCCCTCGTCACTTGTCGAGGTCAGGAAGCTGGCCAATCAGGAAGCCGGATTCATGCTCCCTCATCACCTCATGACGAGGGAGCATGGAGCTGACTTCCCGGCCAATCAGGAAGCCGGGTGCCGCGTCATTACACTGCGCCTGGCTTCCTGATTGGCCAGAAAGCCAGCTACATGCTTTCTCGTCACCTAGTGATGAGAAGCATGGGGACCGGCTTCCCTGCTAATCAGGAAGCCGGGTGGCAAGTCTTTACATGCCGCCCGGCTTCCCAGCTAATCAGAAAGCCAGGTGGTGAGTCATTAAACGCTGCCTGGCTTCCTGAATGGGACTTCCGGCATCGGTATTCGATATCGGTGAGTACTGGCAAACGAAATATCGGTACTCGATACCGAAATACTGGTATCGCTGCATCCCTAGTAAATAGGCTATGTTGATCCAGTGCTCATGAAACTGAAAAATCTATCTGTATTCCCAAGTTGATTTCACTTAAAATATGACCTGCCACCTACCAATACTTCATTTGCAAGGGGATGCCAGTTCCATTTGTTAAAAAAATAAGAATACGGTAAATGTTGCAAAGCTTATGCGGTTATAATGTTGGAGTAACAAGACAGGTAAAAAAAAATGAAATTAGTAAAAAAAATTATTGTTCACATATGACTGTATATTTAAAAATATGCAATAAACATGACCATAAAATGTATACTAGTATGCCAGGTCAGCATGTTTGAGATACGGCAGTGAATGTGACCGACTATTGCTATATGGGGGAAAGGGTGAACTGTATGTGTTTGGGGCCTAAACAGACCATAAAAATATCTGTCACTTCTAATCTGTATACATATCTATCACTCTTAAACTGTATAATCAAGTGATTAATCAAACAATGGTGCTCTGAACATACCATCTGTTCTTTTAAGATTCAACAGAGCATAAACAGCATTGATTGTATCATTGTCTATGCATAGGACATTAAAAGGAAGTGAGGGACACAACCCAGGAGACGCCTGCCATTAAAAAAAATTGCAAAATTATACCATAATGAGTCATAACTTTAAATTAGCATGTTTTATGGTTTTAAAGCAGGACTACAAACCCTTTTCTTTACAGCCAAGGAAGGTGCCATTTTAGCTTTGGATTGCAGTTGCCTTGGTGCTTCACATGTGATCAGCTATGACACCAGCCATTTGAGGGATTAAAAGTTTGGTTAAGCTGAACAAAGTACACTGGCAACCTTGACAGTTGGCATACCTTGAAAGTAACTGTTTTGAGAGCTTGTAAAAACAATAAATCCAAAATATTAAATCCGTGAATTCCACCAAAATTAAAGTGCTCATCCACATTACATATGATGAACACACATATACAATATGTATACAATATGTAATATTCTTCTAAAGTTAAAGTGTTCTTTCACAATGCACATAATAAATACACACAAGTAAACAATATTCAATAGTGAACCATCAAAAACGCCAAAATTATAAATCTATTAAAGTGCTCTTTCAAATGTATAATCCACACACATATAAAAAAAGTGTTAAATGGTGCACCATATAAAAAAAAGTCCAACAGTGTTACTGCTTTAAATCTTCCTTCAGCTTCCACCACTGTGTCCACCCCTCACAATGAGCTGCTCACCTCCAGATTGGACCGCCACACAGGTCAATATTTGCTCAGAGACTCCCCCGGTAAGACACTTTAATTGCTGGCAATTTATTCCTCCTTCACTTCCCCAGAGTTAGGATGCAGAGATCAGTTCCCCACCGCAGATGTCCAAAGATAGAAGTAAACAGCGCTCATAGCATAAAACCATACAATCTTTTATAAAAAATTACTCACATATTAAAAGCATCAATAAAGTGTAAACAAGCACAGTTCCAATATTTCCAACCGGTCCCTGATTCTCCATCAGCTGTTACAGTGCCCAAAAACAATATCTCCAATGTAATGGCTGGATGAGAGATCAAACTGTACCGCTGGATACTCTGTTCCACTCTGCACCTATAAGCTCCGCCCTATGCGTTGCGTCACTTCTGGACTTCTTCTGGGGCACTACAAGTGCTATTTCCAGAGAGATGGCTTATTTTTGTGCAAAGCTCACACACTGCATACAATATTTCCAGACAGATATACAGAAGAATACAGGAAAATACAATACAGACAATCATCTTCTCCACATATGATACATTTGACTATGAAGTGAAAATGGTGGCACATGCCCAGTATACTATCCAGGAATAATGCTGCACAGGCACAGTCGCTTTGGTTCTAGGCCGCATTGGGAAACAATAACCAGCACCAAATGTAAGTTGTTAAAGCTGAATCACCGCTAAAAGGGTAAGCTGGAAGCCACAGATTTAACCCTGTAGGATACTTGGGCTACTGCGTGGGTACCTGTGGGAGCTCACTGAGATTTACTTGAGGAGCTTTTGGTCCTTACCACTGATGCGCACTAATCAGCGGAGACATGTCATTCAATCTTTGCCCACTGTGTGGGATTACACCCCCAGTGGGTCTTCAGGGTTAGGGCTCCAGTGAATGGATCATGAAACTGAAACTGTAATGCTCAGAATAGCTGCTGCAGACACTGCAGTGGTTTAGAGCAGTATTAGGAGAACTTGTTAGAAGAGTCTAGCAGAAAAAAAATTCTAAGGAAAATAAGTACACAGATGCTCCTCGGGTTGCGATAGATCGACTTATGATCTTTTACATTTACAATGGAGTCTACTTTATAGTACTGTACAGTAAACTCCCAGTTATCCAGCACCCATGGATCAGTAGGTGCAGGATAACTGTAGTTTCTGGTTGCTTCAGAGTTAATGGTAACTCTGAAGCAACCAGCCCTGAGGTGCTCCGCTTCCCCATTCACCTGCCGGCTAGCTTCCGCAGCCAGCAGGTGAATATAAACAGCAGGGATCAATAGCAGGACTGCTATTGGCTATTTCAAATTGCAATGGTCAATAGCAGGCTGGCTATTGCAAGCGCCCACTGAGCAGAGGAGCGGACCTAGGAAAGAACTTTCTCTCCTGAGTCCACTCCTCCTCTTAGTGGGCAGGGTTTCAATAGCCAGCCTGCTATTGCAATTTGAAACAGCCGATAGCAGTCTTGCTATTGATCCCCATTGTGTACTCTCTGCTGCAGACCGCGGTAGTACAGTACACAAAAGTACACTCCATTTTATGCTACGATCAGGTGACGATGGGTTTGTCAGAACGTAACCCGATTGTAAATTGAGGAGGGTCTGTATAAAAGAGAGTACTTCTCTCAGAGCTGAGAGAAATAATCCATCACCTAAGGACACTGGCAAAAAACTGAGGCAGGCTGGGAGTGGGAGGGGTTATTCAGAGCTGAGCAGCATTGATTGATTTGTCAGTGTCCAATCACCTGATGGTAGTTGCATAACACCAGTGGTTAAAGGATTTAACTCCCTGTGTCCTGTGATGCACAATCAAGAAAAAACATTTTGGCTGAAGTTGGGCTTTGTGAACACATTCTAACATGATGGTTGTCAGGCTTTTGTGTTTTTAGCTTCAAATGTTGCGCAGTGCAGGAACTCTGACATTCATATACTTGTATCTTGTTGCATATATAAATTGTCTCATATACATCCTGTGCTATTTGGGTAAATAGAACAGCTGCTTTCTTTCAAAGCTTCTGCATTTAATTGAATCTGCCTTTTATAAAACTAAACAGGGATAGTCATTTTTGACTTGCAGACAACACAGGAGACCCTCTGGAGTATTGATTTAATACACTACTTCAAACTCAATAAAGAAATCTGGACTTACAGACTCACTGTCTCAATTACAGCACATCCATGGCACGACCTTTGCAAGCAGTTTAAGTTGCAAATTGTCCAAGATTGCTTTGTTACATTGTGTACCACTGCCAAAAGTACAGAAAAGCAAAACAAAAACCTTGTGAAACCATTTCACTAAGCATCCTATGCCAATACTGTATATAATAGGTTTGTTAAACAGGTGACAGCTGCAATCTGCAAAGAACCTTCCACTTCTGATCACCAGAGACTGGCCACAGAAAAAATGTGCACAGTACGTCTGGGCATCCATATTCTGTCACACATGATGCGCCCTAGCATATGTAAATTAACAACTAGAATGATCCCCTGTAAACATCTAGGAGCATTCATGTGCAAAGACGTGCAATCCAATCCTGCAATGAAAACTGCTTTACCCAGGCTGTTAATGTTATCTACAACAAGAGCAATAAAGCTAGGGTCCATAAAACTGGTTGATAACAAAATATCACTGTCAAAGGGTCTACTGACAAAAAAATGTGAATGTACAGCAGAGATGGCAATAATATTATAATTATGACATTATATACTACTACTATTTGCTAAATAAAATGGAGGCCTTCATTTGCAAAAACATATATGGTTCAAAAATTATGCTTATAGAACAATCAGACAGATATAAAGAAAGAATTATAATAAGCTACCACAGGTTTTCTATATGACTATTATAAGGTATGTTTCTATGTATCATTACATTCTGTAACAGTGTTCGAAAATCACTTCTGGCAGCTGTCTTCTTGTCCTCAAAATGCTTTGATTAACATTTCTTATGGTCTTAAAATAGAAACCAACACATTTTGAACCCAGCATTTGTAGCTACGGTATTTAGAAGATTCCCCAAAGCAAAACCAGCTGTTACAACCTTTACAAGCCTTAAAAAAAAAACTTGATTTCCCAGTATGAGGAAACTGAGGATTTCAGTAACTGCACAAATTACAGAAATAAGTTTCCTGAATGATAGGTATACTCATATCTGGCCATGGGGGACAGTTTTAAATTTCACACAAGGTTTGCTAGCTTCTGCATTTTGCTCTTTTTTAAGTATATTTTTTAATGTACAACTATGTATTTTTGATACCATTTTGCAAAGAAGGTTTTCATTAGAGTTCTATTTATAGCCATTAACAAATAGCACATGTCTTTTTAAACACTAGGAACGTTATTCAGGTACAGCTTAGCATAGAACCACCCTTTGATGCCTCTTTTTTTGAAGAGTTTAATCCTATTTAATATAATGTCTTAATTATTCTCTCCTGAGCAAAACATGTCGAAGGGTGGCTCCTTGAAGAGAAGCTATGTGGACCTGCACCCAAATTAAGACGTGCAGTGTTTGTGTTAGTTGTCATATCCTGCTGTAACCATTCCCTTGATTAGCAAGCATGGACAGCCTAAAGCCCAAAGTGAAGCATAGACCTGTGGCCGGGCTTTGCCATAAGTTTCTGGAGGGTTTAAGCAAGGTTGATTGTTGCCCAGAATGGATCTTTTACGGGTTGGATTGTATCTTTACGTTCCACTGCAATCTGATTCCTATTAATTAGATGTCTACACGCGAGCAATATTTTGCCCATGACTGTACCTCTGCTGAGATCTGACAAAAAAGTATTAATTTACAAAAAAACTTGACAGTGGGGGTGCAACATTTACAGCAAGACCTCTGTGTTGAAGCTCTGCTGTGTTTGTGCACCATAGGGAAGATTATGAGGGTTATTCACAAATAAAACCCTCATAGCTGCGCCTGATCCTTTGGCCAGCTTCGGCCGCCGAAGCCCTTCGGTTCAGTAGAACCGAAGGGATGCGGTACGGGCTATTCACTATAGCCTGTACAGCTCCCGAAGCTGGACGAGTGGCTCAGCCGAGTGGAAGGCATATGCTTCGGCTCAACTGAGCCAAAGTAAAACCTGAAGCGGGGCAAGCCGCCGGCCATTGGCTGGCCAAAAGCCTCGCAACTGGCAACTGACAGCTGATCACGGCTGGCTCCGCCCAGCTGCAGTGACAGATCAGCGTCCCCAGGATACCTGGGGACACTGAACTGTCATCAAACAATGACAACTTGGCGGAGTCGGCCGTGACTTCACGGCCAGCTCCGCCCAGTTGTTATTCATTGGCCGGGACCTGCTAGAAGACTCTAGCAGGTCCCGGCAATTAGGAAACATTTAGACGGAGCTAGCTGTCACTGCTAGCTCCACCCAATTGTTTATTTGTTTTTTAAATTTCTTTTTCCAATAATCTTTATTTTTTGTAAACTTTTTTCAATAATCTTTAATTTGTTCTTTTTTGGGGGAAATCTTTATTTATTTTTAAACATTGATCTTTTATTTACAGTTGTAAATGTTTCAAATGTTTTCTCTATTTTTCTCCGTACCCTGGAGGTACCGAGTCGAATGCCGCTCGACAGCATTTGGCTATTCATTCACTGCCGTTCGGCCCCTATGAGAATAGGATGAACGGCAGCGAGTAGCCTGTCAGAGGTTCGGCCCAGCCTATCCAGATGTTGGATCAGCTGAGTTGAACTCCTTCTGCACTTCGCACATTCTGAGCATGTTTGGCCGAACCGAAGCCAGCCGAAGCAAGCCGATGTACGCAGGGCCGGATTTCCCACAAAGCCAACCAAGGCCCGGCCTCGGGGCAGCAGGAAGTAGAGGGGCAGCAGGGGTGTGGAATTCCTATCTGCCGATGTCCGGAACTAGCAGTTCCGGGCGCCGGGTGGGTAGTTGTTTTCTACATTTAGCCCTGCTTGGTGGTTAGGGGGCTTTATTGAGGAACCTGGCCTTGGGGCAGCAGAGAGAGTATATCCGGCCCTGGATGTATGGCTGATTTCAGCCGATGTACGGCTGAAATCAGCCGTATAAGCCTGAAGTGAATACCCGAACAGCGCTCGGCTCACTTCACTTCGGGTCGGTTATTCACTTGGCTGCCTTCGGCAGCTTTGTGAATAACCCTCTATATATATTTGCTCTTGTCTGGCTAATGTGTACTTGTTTCTATCACCAATGATGCAAATCGTCAAAAAATGCGAGCCAAACCTCCCAACAGGGGTCCTCGATAAACAGAGAGGGCAGTGGTATTAAAGGCTTGCCTTTTTTTCTCTATTTAGCTTGCTATAAGTAAGCATAATATAAATCAGTGAATTTTTTACAAATATTTTGTTTTGTCCCCTGACTATTTACCTTTACAGTCCACCATCACTCCCTCTACTCCTTGCTGACCCAATTGTTTATTTGTTTTTTAAATTTCTTTTTCCAATAATCTTTATTTTTTGTAAACTTTTTTCAATAATCTTTAATTTGTTCTTTTTTGGGGGAAATCTTTATTTATTTTTAAACATTGATCTTTTATTTACAGTTGTAAATGTTTCAAATGTTTTCTCTATTTTTCTCCGTACCCTGGAGGTACCGAGTCGAATGCCGCTCGACAGCATTTGGCTATTCATTCACTGCCGTTCGGCCCCTATGAGAATAGGATGAACGGCAGCGAGTAGCCTGTCAGAGGTTCGGCCCAGCCTATCCAGATGTTGGATCAGCTGAGTTGAACTCCTTCTGCACTTCGCACATTCTGAGCATGTTTGGCCGAACCGAAGCCAGCCGAAGCAAGCCGATGTACGCAGGGCCGGATTTCCCACAAAGCCAACCAAGGCCCGGCCTCGGGGCAGCAGGAAGTAGAGGGGCAGCAGGGGTGTGGAATTCCTATCTGCCGATGTCCGGAACTAGCAGTTCCGGGCGCCGGGTGGGTAGTTGTTTTCTACATTTAGCCCTGCTTGGTGGTTAGGGGGCTTTATTGAGGAACCTGGCCTTGGGGCAGCAGAGAGAGTATATCCGGCCCTGGATGTATGGCTGATTTCAGCCGATGTACGGCTGAAATCAGCCGTATAAGCCTGAAGTGAATACCCGAACAGCGCTCGGCTCACTTCACTTCGGGTCGGTTATTCACTTGGCTGCCTTCGGCAGCTTTGTGAATAACCCTCTATATATATTTGCTCTTGTCTGGCTAATGTGTACTTGTTTCTATCACCAATGATGCAAATCGTCAAAAAATGCGAGCCAAACCTCCCAACAGGGGTCCTCGATAAACAGAGAGGGCAGTGGTATTAAAGGCTTGCCTTTTTTTCTCTATTTAGCTTGCTATAAGTAAGCATAATATAAATCAGTGAATTTTTTACAAATATTTTGTTTTGTCCCCTGACTATTTACCTTTACAGTCCACCATCACTCCCTCTACTCCTTGCGGCTTGTGTGCGGCTTTCATTCGAAGGTGTACACTCATGTAGCATGAAAAATTACCTTAATGTGAATGGGAGAACCTATCATAGCAGCAAAACAACAACACCAGCACACGGTAGCTGCTGCCAATCTAAAGTAGGTGGGGCTGTACACGTCGGCAGGGCTGCGTTCGTCATCTTGTAGTCCTAGCAATGGAGTGCGCACAAGCACAGAGGATGGAAACAACCATGGATAACAGTAAGAACCATATTATAGCATTGATTTATTTAAAAACATGTGAGAGTTTAATATCACTTTTAAGTATATTTCCACTTTTGTAGTCTAATTGGGATAACACCAACTTTTTACTTGTTATATGTTTCCATTCACATTGCATAATTAAAAAAAATGTATGCTTACATTTTTAAGTGCTTTATACTTGCCGAAAACTCCGACCTAGCATCAGGGGCGTCCCGAGGCTGGGTGACACCCGGAGCGGTAACTAAGTGTCACCCTGCCGAGACGTCACTGCGCAAGACGTCACCACACGCGTGCGCGATGACGTCATCGTGCACGCGCGGCAGTATTCTGATACCTGCCGGGGCCATCTTGGTGATGGACGCCGGCAGAGAGAGGAGGGGACAGTCACCCGGCGGGATAAGGTATGCCGCCGTGTCCCCTCCTCTCTCCTGATACTGTTGGGTGTTCGGTCCATGTCCGAGCGCCCGACTTTTCAGAGGGGGGTGACACCAAAATGACTGTGCGTCATTTTGGTGTCACCCCTCCAATGGTGGCACCCGGGGGCGGGCCGCACCCCCCACACACCCCTTGTGACGCCACTGCCTAGCATCTCCTTATGTAATGTTAAGGAGAGACTGTGGGAAGATATCCTTACTCTAGTAAACCCTGCCTGTCCTGTCCTGTGCAAATTCATTATTAGTTGTTAACTAGATGTGAACACAATCCTAATAAAGGGTTAAAGAATTAGAAGCATTGTATGGTAGTGAGAAGAAGTTTGGTCTGTCCCTCAGTTTGTCCCTCTACTTTCACTCTCAAACTGCTCAGAGTAGCCTGCCATCTGCACAAAGGCCTTCACCAAAGTGACATTTAAGGGGTATAAAATATTTTTTTAAACATTTTTTGGGGTATGCTGGGTGAAGGGGAACATATAACAAACATATAGTTGGATTTTCCCAAACTTGCCTGCAAAAGTGGAATTACATGTTAAACACTGCTCCTCTGTTTAAGCCCATGCCTAGTACTTATCACACAAATGATGGCCAATCATCACTGTTTACCTTTTCTGCATTTTTTTTGTGTGCCAGTAAGGCTTTGTAGAAAGTACAGCTTTCTGCACATTTGTTAGACTGGAGACAGCTTTTGAAATTCCTTCACCGAGAACAAGATGATTAAAAGAGGCTGTTTCAGCAAGGAAGTGTTTCTAAACTCTTAAGAAGAAAAAAAAAATACACACGCAGATTGTAGCTCAAGACTCCGCCTACTGTCTAATGGAAAAAATGATGCAGGAACTGCAGTGTGTACAAATATGTACTCTTTGACCCTTGTTTCCCTGTATTCACAATCATTCAGACAAATATAGTAAAAGCGTGATGTTAGTGGGAAACAATTGTGAAACAATCAAGGCACATTTGTGTCTGTTTCAGTGAAATTCTCTGGCAACGTTATGAAATACCGGTAATAGCATAACGTATTAAAAAAAAACCTAAATTGGCCTAATTGAAATTTTTGTTTAACAACAATTGGAAGGTTTATTTTTACAGACAGCTCTAGTGGAAAGAATCCTACAGTGGAAGGGTGGGACATCGATCTGTTATAGCATAAGTTCTTTTTTTCTTTCGAATTGTATCAGTTTAATTTTCCATATATAGCTACAACTGAAGAATTCTGCTATTGGGCAAGAAGCCAGTTACTCCCTGAGAAAAGGCACTGCGTCCCAGGACTGGAAAATCCTGAAGTATTCTTGTGCTACCCTCTTGTAATCCATTGCAGTATTGGTATTGTGTGCTACATATTTAAAAACAAAATTGTTAAATAGAAAAAAATAATTAAAAAAACAGCAAACAATTTTATGAAGCAGACAAAAAAACTCTCACTGCTTGCCTCCTAAGCAACAGTGGCACTGTCATCTTGCTGCTATGAACAATAGTTCAGTGACCTAAGTCCATGATTCAAGCTACATGAACCATTATACTTTTAGCTGAAACTGGCTATAAACAGTCAGATATGTATAATCTGACCAATAGAAGATATATTTCTAAAATCATATATGTTATTTATATCAATGATATATTATTTTTTTTAACAATTAGTTTATTAAGATTTTCATCAGAATAACAAACATTTTAAAAGAAAAACAAAACATAGAAACACAAGGGAGACAATATCCTGTCATAGGTATAGACAATGGCAGTAAGCAAAACACTTTTTTTAAATAAAATGCTTTTCACCCTCCCTACATGACGGGGTGGCATTGAGGGAGCACAAAGAGACAGAACAATTTCACTCTATAAAAGAAAATGCCCAAAGAAGGACCCTCATGGCAAGATCAACAGATTGCAAGTTACAGATTTAAAATAATAAAAACAGCTTTTAAAACGTAATTAATGTATTAAAGAAGAGGTCCGGGCAAAAGTGTTCTTAATCCTTACAGTAGGGCTACCCCTGCACTGCAAGGGATAAGTGTTCATTTTTGTCTAGGTGCTAAATAAAAGCTTAAAAGGGGAGACAGCAAATTCACCCCCCCCAACCCCCTTGTTGTTGTACTTGTTTCAGAGGAAACAACAGCAGTCAGATGAAGATACTCGATACTGCCAATCACTATTTTCTCTGCTATGACTGAAGAGTATTTAAAATCAGCCAGACTGTGCCATTTAAAACTAGACATTTAAGATGGGGAGATAAGGATGCAATTTAATTATTGAAGCACTGTAAAAAGTAGTGGTAAGGTACAAAGTGCAGTAAATTAAAGGAATCAATCAGATTGCAATCTACGTTAGCTTTCTGTTTGCCACTATTGAGTTGCTGGACTTTAATCCATGCCTTAAAGGGGAACTATGGAGTTAGGGCTTTTCCCCATAGTTCTCCTAAGGGTAACAGGAGGACACAAACTAGCATCCTCCAGTCACCATAAGCTCAGTATACAGCTCGCGGTATACTGAGACGCCGCAGCCGGAACGGATCCCGACAATGCTGTCTGGATCCACCCAGCTGCGTGAGTGACAGCTGGCTCAGCCTATCTAGAGGCAGAGCCAGCTGTATCCGCCCCCTCCCCCGTCCGTTCCGCCAGTCAGCGCTGGAGGATCGGACAGGGGGGGAATCCCTGCAGGGAGCCGTGAGTGACAGCCGTGAGATCTCTGCTTCATCTGTTTCTTTTGGGGTCCACAGGTGACATTAGGGGTCCTAGAGACCCCTACTGTCTCCATAAAGAGGACCTGTCAGTGTGCCTTTGCTATTATATAGGGGGATTGTTATCCCCCTATATAATAGCAATAACAATAAGTGCAAAAAAATATATATAAATAAAAAAAAATAAAAAAAATAAGGTCACATGAAAGTAAAATAAAATAAGTCACATATACAAAAAGTAAAAAAAAACACCCCCAAAATGTTTAACTCCCCCACCCCCACGTTTACGCAGATATAAACGTAAATACGCGTCCGGTGCACCAGCGCGCAAAAACGACAATTGCGCTACACACGTTACATATCGCCGCGAACGTCGCAGTGAGAGCAATCATTTTAGGGCCATCAATCACTGATAACACTAAACTGATGAGCGTTAACAGCTTTTAAAGCGTCGCCTAGGGCCAATTTTGGGTATTATCGTTTTTTGAGGTTTCGCGCGTGCACGCAATTTTAAGGCTTGACATGTTTGGTGTCTTTTTACCCGACGTGACCCTGTCTTTTATATTTTACCAAAAAATTGGGTAATAATAAATGTTTTATCATTTAATATAGGGGAAACTGTTTTTTTTTTTAAATTTCGGTAATTTTTCCTTAATATAGTAAAAAAATAAAACCCCCAGTGGTGAATAAATACCACCAAAAGAAAGCTCTATCTGTCCCCAAAAAAGGGTATAAAATTCATTTCAGTACAGCGCTGCATGACGGAATAAATGTCAGTCAAAGTACCGCAGCGCTGAATACTGAAAAATGGCCTGGATGGGAAGGGGGTTTAACACCGCGGATGTCAACTGGTTAACGTAAACGTAATAGAAATGGGAAAATACTTGTAACATATGTCATTTTATAGAATGGTCATGACAAACACACATGCTTTTTTTGGCTAAGTATGCATATTTATGCACTTTAGGGATGTAAAATATCCACCTTTGATCAAGTTTTCCAATAAAAAAGCATTGGAAGGAGAAGGTAACATCGTGCAGCCAGAGAAATGCATGCTGAGAAACTCTGAGGTTGTTGTGTTTGAGTATATTTACTAGCAGAATTGTATGATGTGTTGTGTTTGAATACAAAAATGTGAATGAATGGTACAGCTTAAATTTTAACAAACAGTACTCTATCATAAGTTGCATGATAACTATAATACAGAGAACTGGAGGAGTGTGTAAGAGAGCAAGTCATCAGAACAAGATCCCGGGATTCAAACTGTGGGAGTGTTTGGGACAGAAAACTCTTATCAAAGGGCTCTTAAGACCTTTTTATTCTTCATTAAAAAGGTCCTGTGTTGTGGTAAGCGATTCACCACTTGGGGAGTGGAATGAGTCACGTTGGAGTGGATCTTAAACTGAAGTGGATTTGTTGCAAGCACTTTTAGCACTTTATGAATTTAATATTGATTATTTATTTATGCATGGAATTTAATTGAAGGAGTTCTATATATTTAGTTATATATGCATATATTTGTCAGGGTGTAGTTTTTTTTCTGCACTCCATATTAGTAGATTTGGTTTTATAATGATACACTTATTACAGATATCCAAGGCTGTCCTTGTCTCAGGACAACAATGGAGGTCACCCTGGAAGATCCAATCGGGAAGATGAAGAAGTGAGGGATTAGATCAAATGAACTAACCGAAATCTACAAACAGCTTTTTGTGTTCTGATACATTTATTTATGTAAAAATATCACAGAAAAGCATTTTTTCTTCTAGTGCAGTCTTTTTATGGATGTTTTACAACAGGTAAAATGAAGGCACTCCTTCAAACAAAGCATCGAGCACTTTATGTACCATAATGTTTGGAATTTCATGAAATTGTATGAAGATTGATTTTTATGGTATATTGAAGGACACTTTAAAGGAGAACTATGAGGTGAGTGCTTTTCACTCACCTCATAGTTCTAGCCGACCTGTGACAATGAGACTGTCACACGTCGGCTGAGTAGATCGGGAGGTGAGCGAACACATACCGGGTTCGCTCACCTCTCGATCCTGTCACGGCTCTCTGCCGTGACAGGGGGAGGGGCTGGATTCCCCTCTCCCCGCTCCGATCTGCCAGCGCTGACTGGCAGAACGGACGGGGGCGGGTACAGCTGGCTTTGCCTCTAGAGCAGAGCCAACTGTCACTCACGCAGCTGGGCGGATCCCGTCGTCTAAGTCGGGATCCGCTCCGGCTGCAGCGTCTCAGTATACCGCGAGCTGTAGCTTGCGGTATACTGAGCTTAGGGTAACGGGAGGACGCTAGTTTGTGTCCTCCCGTTACCCTAAGGAGAACTATGGGGAAAAACACTGACCCCATAGTTCTCCTTTAAAACAGTGTCCTGTATTGTATGTGAGAATTGCAAGAGCCCATCCACATTCTGGGAGTGGAGGGGAGCAGTAAATAGTGTCCGATGCCGGGGGAACAAGGAATAAGATAAGTAATTAATGTTATTTATCATCAACTAGATAACATGAGCTTTTAATCCTAATCCTTGCCAGCCCCACTGCAATTGTTACACTTTCTCTAGCTCCAATGTCAGGTTTAAATATACTGTGTGTGTATATATACCCTAAGGAGAACTATGGGGAAAAACACTGACCCCATAGTTCTCCTTTAAAACAGTGTCCTGTATTGTATGTGAGAATTGCAAGAGCCCATCCACATTCTGGGAGTGGAGGGGAGCAGTAAATAGTGTCCGATGCCGGGGGAACAAGGAATAAGATAAGTAATTAATGTTATTTATCATCAACTAGATAACATGAGCTTTTAATCCTAATCCTTGCCAGCCCCACTGCAATTGTAACGCTTTCTCTAGCTCCAATGTCAGGTTTAAATATACTGTGTGTGTAT
>NW_017306395.1:1534468-1541978 GCF_000935625.1 Nanorana parkeri
TATATATGTACACACACACACAGTATATATGGGATTCCCATTTTACTTCCTGAATGCATTCCAGAAACTTATATTTTAAAAATAATCTTATTGTAAACTTTTTTTCCCCCGAAAATGGTGGTAATTCTATACATATACAGTAGTTTTGATCCTAATTAAACCTCATAGTTGTGAACGATGAAATCTTCCATTTACTTACTAAGCTGCATCTCCCAGCACAGCTCAAATCATAGATTGCACCAAGAACCCCTGTTCTAAAACTCATTGTAACTTCTGTTACACCTCAATGTTTCCATGTCTCCCCCAAGCCCAAATGCTCACAATTAGCCTACATGATTTCAGCTTTTGCAACATGCTTTTTACATGTGAGTTTAAGAAATTGGTGTTACATTACAATACATACATTACATTATTGGTGTGGCATTTGGTGTTACTTCAAATAAGCGTAAATTATATGTTTAAAATGATAACTCCTTTTACAATAAGTTGAGGTGAAGGACAAAAAAATTATATGTTTGGTATTTATTCCTTTAGTTCATTTTAGGACACAGGAATCCATTATTTAACCTGCGTGTGAATCAAAACACAGTCCATATAATGAAGAGTGAGCAAGTACACCAAAAAAAATGCAAATGATGTCCAGGCACTGCCCCCTGCAGGACCTTAGATCCAAAGTTAGCATTCACTGACACAGCCATACCCACACTACAGAATGTGGCAAAGGAATGGATTGAGGACAGAGTAAGCTGCCTTGCAAACTGATGAACAGTACACCGTTGTAAGCCCTGCTCGCTTCCAGTACAATTGTGTTTGCAAAAGTGTCTCACAGGACGTTAAGCGAAAGATAACCAAGAGTAATGCAGCCAGGTTAAAACAAGCCTGCAGGCATGCAGCAATTCAAGAAAGAGCAGACCAAGATAGCATAAAATAAAATGGAGCTAGGGAAAAAAACTGCAGCATTTTTTACCCCCAGTCAACACAGCAGGCAACTCAGTAACAGGCTTATTCACCGCTCCTGGTGAGTCATCAGTGCAGCTTGGAATCTGCAGGTCCAATCTACCTTGGTGCTCTTGAAAGAATCGGCTGCAGGGATTACAGAGGTAGCAGGAGCCGTGTGGTAAAGACACAACAGGTCAGCAAGAGAAATTATTGTCATACTCTGGTCCATAAACTCTTTCTAGTACTGTGTCAGTATATAAGCTGGGTCCCTTGCACACTACAGACAGTAGTGAAGAGTCTTTTCCCAACAAATGGAATCTGAATTAGAGTCTTCTCAGGGGCCCGTTAGGCAGACCAGTTTTTAGGCAGAGAATTCTACAAAACAAGAAAACAAAGAAAATGTTGCATGTAAGCTAACATGGGCTGCCAAATGAGCTGCATTGAGAAAAGCATTGCAACATATTTTACTGCCTGCACACACTGATCAGTCTGATCAATGAGATTTTAAGTTGTATTTTCAGCAACAAGTTCATGGGGCAGACTTATAGATCAATCGGTAACTGCCTGGGAGACCCAGACGGAAGATGGGTCAGAGTAGAGGCCTTGCCATTGAAAAACACTCTATAGAGTTTTCCTTTAAGCAAAACAAAGTCAAATATCAATGGTCATATCACAATTAAATATAACAACATAAGAATGCATTTCTCTCTGCTTCACTGAAGCATACAGAAATGGTGAAGGGTGCCTACAATGTGTTATACATTGTAGGCACCCTTCACCATTTCTGTATGCTTCAGTGAAGCAGAGAGAAATACATTCTTATGTTGTTATATTTTCATTTTGACTTTTTCAGCTAACCCCAGGGTCTCTTCCCCTCTGTGTAATTCCCTCTACCCCCAGTCTCAATTGTGCTCTAATCCCCCATATGTGCCTGTTCTGTCAATCATAGTTTGTTTGTCTGATAGGGATGGTGGTGTCATGGGCAGAAGTATTTATTACATTTTCATCCTATAGAAATTAATGATACATTTGCTGCATTTATTATAGGCTACATTCGCAGAGTGTGGTAGTATGCAATTTGAAACAGTGATAAATAAAGTGTGCTATATCCCCTGCTAATGTTTTTGTTTTTGGTAAAACTAGGCTACGGGTACTGCGACCTATCAAAAACATGCCCATGACCCAATTTGGGTCCCAGCCTATAGTTTAACAAACAATGGTCTTGAGAAACTCAAGTTATTTTTTCACAGTGGGATCCTTGAATGAAGCAGAGTCCTCCACTGGAATAAGCAGGAAACAGGATGATCCACATTAGTGTGAATGAGTCCATCCATTCACTGTCCCCACAGAGAAAGGATAAAGAGTAGAACATCTTTGGCGAAAAGAGAAGAGACGGTCAGGTTGCGTTCACTCTGAAGTGATCAAGTCATCAAATTGTTAATAACTAGGAAAGACAAGAGGCAACAAGTGTTTGACAGAGGCAAAGGAATCTTCCAACGCCAGTGTCTTAATGATTATCCAACTAAGGTTGTCCATGGCCTCCTCCATCTGAATACAAGCCAGTGCTAAGGGTTCCAGTGATTGGAGGTCAGAGTTGCATGCAGAAGCAGACAGCTCAGTGAAGGGCCTGCAGGCATAACATATTGATTTTGCTCAAATGCTGAAAAACTGCAAATTGCACACAGTAACAGCAAAAAATTAAGTCTGCTGTAACACCAACATCCACTAAGTGGTTGATCCTCTTTCTGGGATCAGACATGATGCCAGAGTTAGAAGGCAGCACTGGAAATGAACCTTTAAGAGGGGCAGTGCATCAAAATGTGAAACAATGCTAATTCATCAATGCGCACGCTACACAGAGGGCATCACACAGGCTGAGAGTGAAGAATTGACCCAATTCCCTAGCAGCAATGATTAGAGTAATGAGGGTGATATCCCTTTCAGAATGACACTGAGAGCATAATCACTGGTTCAGCACTTGAGTCCAAGTAAGTAAGGGGTAATGAACCAGACGTAAAATGCAGACATTGACCTTTTAATAATGGCACTAGGTCACCAGGCAGTTAGTATTTGCTGCAGCTTGGCAGTGCTCTGCTGCGCTAAAGACACAGTCCTATTGTGTGACCCGGGAAGATACTCTGCTGTAAATCAGGCAGAGTGGAACTGGGAGAAGAGGTGAGTTTTTATACCCACATGTGGAAGGCCCACAGCTAAAGTACCTTGTGTATGAGAAGCCCTGCCCAATAGTAACTACTAGGTCTAAACAGGTCACAAGAGAGAAGCGCGTTATAGTGACAATACTAAATGTAGTGATCAGGGAAGGCCTGCTGCCTGCTGGGGTGAATATCTGGGATCCAGTGTTTCTGCCAGCAGCTGCTTGATAGAAGAATGTTCAGCAACTAAGCCGAAAATCAGCAGAGCTTTTGCGTTCTTAGGACAATAAGCTTAACTGAGCTTGTTTGCAGGTAAAGAGGCGGAGCCACTAAATGAGGCTGAGCCTCTTTTGATTTGCATGTATCCAAGTCTAGAAGAAACATATATTTACCAATAATTCTTCACAATAATAATTATTCTTGTAATGAAGGTTTATGTTCTTAAGACATGACATCACTCTCCGAAAATTTATTTAAAAAACACATCTAAGATTCCTGCAACACAATAGTGAACTATCACTCCTGGCACTCTGGAAAAGCTCTAATGCCTCCATTGTCCCCTCGCATAGGCACATGTCCCCTCACGTAGGCAGTGTTTTAAAAGAGATTTCTACAATTGTTTTTAGAAATAAATATTGTCACAAGTTTCTCAGGTAAAGCCTAATTGCTTTTAAACCAGAACAACAAGTCGTTTAAGTCCTTGCCCGATATGGTTTTATGATATAATCTCCTTTGTAACCTGTTTGACTGGAATTGGATCCGCTAGCATAATCTACTAAAAGCTTTATTAGTGGTTTACCTTTTTAACATATTTTAAATGTTTGAGGTAAAAATGACCTGTCATTGAAATGTACAATTTACATAACTCAATAGAGCATGGGGCATAATTATTAAATCCCATTATTTTGAGCTGAAGGAAATGCCATGCACAGTAAACGCTGCTCCTAAGTCCTCAGGTACCCTAAAACCTAGATAACATTCGTTCTTGCTACCAGAAGCATTGTGGGTGTTTAAAATCAGCAGACTCTCTGACTTCTCTGAAACAAATTAAGCAGACCCTGCATGGTGTATTTCCACAGAGATGGGATGTTCTGCAAGGCAAAATTTAGTAAGAAGCAGAGCTTATATGCAGAGCTTATATTTGTAGAATGCAACTATGCCCCCCAGTTATAAACTGTCCACAGACTGTATACAAGATGATCTTTTTCAAAAGTACTGTATTTGTTTTTAAAATACTATAATAATAAATACTGCACTGTTCCTTTAATTGCAAGTAGCTATTGTCTAAAACATGTGAAAAGTTAAGTTGGTTGACAATGTTTTTTGTTTTTTTTTAACCAAGGAATATATAATTTGTGCACAACAATAGCAGCATCTCTTTCATCTGAAAGTTTGGTGTGGAAGTCAAGTCAGAGCATTTCGGGAACAATAGAAGTGAAGAAATAGAAATGACCATATGCATGAACAGATGCAGTCCTTCGTAATCTGCATCAATTAAAGTGGCTGTTCGATGTCCAATTGGCTATCCCGCAGCCCTGAAATTTACAGCTGACCATCCATGCTCTGATTAATATCAGATTAGGGCTAAATGATGTTCACAGCTGCCTTTACTCGGAAACAGCTCTGTAGGCCAGTGATAGTCACATTCATTTCAGCAACTTGAAAATCATTATTGTGGCATTCTGACCAGGCTACAATTAAAGGAGCAGGTTTGGTGAAATGTTAAATGACACTTAAAGAGATGGCCCAATAATGAGCTTTCAACAAACTCTATACTGTCCTGTGTTTCCCTGCTTCTTACCCTGCATGTGGTTACCTTATGAGTTGTAGATAGATGTCATCAGCACACCAGTGTTTATTTATTGAAACGTCATGTCATCAGAACAAGCGCTTTCGGAGCCACGCAGGGTCCCCTTCATCAGGCTCAGCAATGACAATGTGCTCAAACCTCACACCACATTATATAGACAGACAGATGTAAAAAAAAAAAAAAAAAACACCCACAAGAACAGTCCCTGTGGATGTTATTTTTACATCTGTCTGTCTATATAACATGGTATGAGGTTTGAGCATGTTGCCATTGCTGAGCCTGATGAAGGGGACCCTGCGTGGCCCCCGAAAAGCACTTGTTCCGGTGAGATGAGATGATGTTTCAATAAATGAACACTTTGGATTTTATTCTAGTGTGCTGGTGACAGTCAGTGGTGTCACAAGGGGGATGCGGCCCGGGTGACACCATTGGAGGGGTGACACCAAAATGACTGAGTCATTTTGGTGTCACCCCCTCTGAAAATCTGGGCACTTGGTCATGGACAGAAAATTTTTACATGCAATACTTGACACCCGGCACTAGTGGCATCCGTGGATCAACCTTCCCACAAAAATGATGACGATATTCACACACTGTGCTGCTCCTTCACAAGGACTAGGGAACCATCACTTTGAAATTCTAAAAACAACAAGCACAGAGGGCCTTGACATGTGCAAGATCGTTTTATTATGAGAAAAAACACATTCAATCACCAGAGCTTCAAAGTGGCTCTGATGAAGGCGTGCCCAGGAAACGCGTCAGCTGCGAACACAGGCGGTTAGCCATGAGGCAGCATTCCAGCCGGCGGATCGGTGCCTTCTATGTAGATTGTCAATATGGATTACGCACTTCCCATACCCGGATCGAAGGAGTTTAGAAGCTACTTTTGTGAGTATGTTTTTACTGTGTTATATCTCATAATAAAACGATGTTGCACATGTCGGGGCGCTCAGTGCTTGTTGTTTTTAGAATAATAAATGTCTGTTCCTTGGAAATTGATGTGTTTCGTTTTTTTTAAACATTTTTTGGACAAGTGTAACATGAAATCCAGAGTATTGCCTAGAACTTGGATTAGGTGAGATCAGTGTGCCTTTTGACGTCAGCATACTTGCATTGCTTGAATATTATAATTTTAAATGGATTATATAGAAGTTTACGTAAAAAGCATATCTCCTAATTTATTATGGTCAGGACAAAAAAAAAAGAAAAAGAATGACACCATAATGAGCGTATATAGTATTTCAAAATTCAAAGGGGTGCTGAGGCATGTTGACAGCCTAAAATAATCTGCCTACTTTAATTCAATGTGCCTCTACATACAAAAATGCAATTATTAACATAAGTGTGTTAACGCATGAAAATTTTAAATGGCCCTCAATGTAAAGTTCTGTAAACAAATGAGTAACGATTCATCATGATGTCTTTGTCATTTGAAGACGAGTTAGTAAACATTAGTGCTCTGGGAATTCTTGGTCATGTATTAAATGTTAATTTGCAATACAAAGATCATATACTGTATAGATAAAGAAAAAAATTAATAAATATTAACCACTTGATGCCTAAATTAATTTTAATTTACTGTTAGAACTGTTTAAGAATTTACAACCAAATGTCACTTGTAGACCCAAAATCATTATAGCTTCATATCATAGCGGTGTTAAACTAGGGAAGCTTGAGCTTGTTCCCCCTTCCTTGCCTTTCTATTGCTCCAACAGTGTGATGGCAGTCTCACTCTCCAATAGTAAGGCACAGTACCCAATTCCTAGCTAACAAGCATGCTAGAATATCTGAGATTTCAAGACTTCTGAGTGATTTTTAGAAAACCCAAATCTAGTTCCAAGTAGATAAAGGTGGTTGAAAAAAATGTGGGGCAGGAGAG
The DNA here is from genome assembly GCF_000935625.1 of Nanorana parkeri. Lineage (NCBI taxonomy): Eukaryota > Metazoa > Chordata > Amphibia > Anura > Dicroglossidae > Nanorana > Nanorana parkeri. The sequence continues at coordinate 1,541,250 of NW_017306395.1, forward strand.
AGGCAATATTTGTAATTTCTAGGTTTGTACTCTTGCTCGCTTTTTAGAAAACACTATACAATATATAAACATCTATAAGATGAGTAATCAAAGCAACCAAATAAATATAATTAGATACCAGTTGCTCTGTGGACTTTTACCTGCACTGGGTGGACTTAGTTAAATCTATGATGCTAATGGTCTGATGTTTTTAACCACTATGACCACTGTGCATGAACCATTTTTTTTTGTCCTGTAAAATAGCTTTCACAACTGTTTATTTAAGTGCACTATCCCTTTCAGCCAAGAATACCAAAACAAAAACAAACAAAAAAAGTGCCCCAGAGGAATACAGTCTCAATTTATTAGTTATCTACAGAGATATAAGCCTTTGTAGCATTTTCTATTCATCTTCTTGAAAGGAAATTTTTAGGGCTGGTACTGATTAAAATTTTCGTGTTCGATTAATCGAAATTTTTTTAATCAATTAATTTCCATTAATTATAACGCACATACAGATCAAACTACATTGGCATATACACATACAGCACAGCAATGAAGTAATAAAATGAATTAGTATCACACTAATCCAGCACGTTATTAATCTCACGTGCCCCACTCAATATGGCCGTCGCTTGAGTGGGACAACTCAGAATAATAACCTGCTGGATTAGTTCATTTTATTACTTTATTTGCTGGCGCTCGTGCAGAAAGTTTCTTGGGCAAACTCACCGGCCCAAGTGGCTCCGT
>NW_017306395.1:1545733-1604770 GCF_000935625.1 Nanorana parkeri
AATTGCTGTTATTAATTTCAGGAACATTTCTCATGTCCAGAACATATCTGTCTACAGCGGTACATTTAATGTGACCTCTTCAAACATGTCCCTCTCTTTTGTGGAAAAACATTTTCGTGAAACTTAGCCAGTCTTTTTTCAAGTTGCTTGTATGAGGCAAAACCTCTGATGAGAATTCATCTCCTGCCAAATGACTGCTTGTTTGGAAGAGGCCTGTGAGATTCCACAGTCAGTCATATGTCTATATTAGGACATATCACATCAATGAAGATAACTCTGACATTTTATGATTGCATTTAAAATTATAGTTGCCTGTATGTTAAACATAAAATATCCTATATATTCACAAAAACCTTATCAGTTCTTCTTCTGCAAATGATCCTATCTCTGGTTTGGTCATCTCTAGGCTCAATCACCAGGAGCTAACCAAATGTCTGAAACTGCTGCAATGAGTAAGCAGTCCAGAGCTGGTGTAGGCATCTCTTTGCTTGTGGTCCTGGTACTAACTTGCAAAAACAAAACAAAAAGTTTTTATATTGATAAACATGCTCTTCAGGAATACATACACAATGCAGCGCCTGAGTACGTTTCATTGCCCCGATGGCAAACTATAATAGAACTTGAAGACTGCCTCAGTTTAAGACATTAATCCTTGCTTTAAATGCCAGTATGCAGTACAGTAAAATGCTGATTAACAAACACAATTAATGAGCTGTGTCAGTGACCTCCTAGATCTTTGCCAGAATGTGGCAGATTAATGGTGCTGATGCCTTACACTATGTTTTACCTTGTGCCTGTCCCATGTAAATCACTTACAAATAAACACATTGGACCCAGGTAATCTTGTAAAATAGGCTTGTAAAAGATGTTAGGAACCTCATAGTACAATATCTCTTCTACCGAAGTTGCTAGATGTGTTACATGATTATATTAAACACTGACTCTGAGTTCTAAACATAGCAGATGAAACAAAAAATAAAAAAGAGTTGAGTGATACAAAACAGAGATGAGGTATCACTGGAATAAAACCTCAATTAAATCCAGTACAGCAACACAAGTGAAAGTACACAAACTCGCTACTACAGGGCTGCAACCAGGGCCTTCCCTGTAATGAGGCAGCCCAAAACTCTCGTCTCAGACAACCCCACTTTCAGTCATGTTGGGGGACAGCCCCCTGATTGGTACAGACAAGTGATGCATACCCTGCTAATACTGAACAGGACTGAGTACAGTACTGAATCTGATCTGTGCTGATCTGAGTGCTGCTAGGGCTGCATTATATATTGCTTCAGGGCAGCCCCAGCCCTCTGTGCACAATGTAAAGAGGGTGACCTTACACAGGGCACAGCCCAACATGCCCCTCCTCCTCTCTACCCCTCCTCCTGCCACCCCAATACTTTACTGCCTGTAGGAGCAGGTACACAGGGGAGCTGAAGAGGTGGCAGGCAGGAGAGCTAGCCATGCCAGAAGATTATCTAGCTAGAAAGGTAAGTGACTGTATGTATGTGTGTGTGTATGTATCTGAGTGTGTGTGTTTATATCAATGTACATAACCACCTCTGCACTCTATACATTGCATATACCTGACCCCAGAAGTCTGTAGGCAACATACACCTGACCCCTGCACTCTATATGTTACATACAACTAATCCCTGCATTCTGTAGGTTATGTACACCTGACCCCTGCACTTTATATATTATGTACACCTGACCCCTGTGCTCTCTATGTTACATACACCTGACTCCTGCACTCTGTTACATTCGCCTGACCCCTGCACATGATATGTTACATATACCTGTCCTTGCACTCTGTAAGCTACATATGCCTGACCCTTGCACCCTCTATGTTACATACACCAGACTGCTGCACTCTATATGTTACATATGCCTGATCCCTGTGCTCTATACGTTACACATGGCTGACTTCTGTACTCCATGCATTACACAGTCTGACTCCTGCACTCTATATGTTACATACTCTTGTGCCTGCACTCCATATGTTACAAACATCTGAGACTGCATTCCATTCATTACATACTTCTGAGCCTTGCACTCTGTATGGTACATACTCCTCACTCCTGCACTCGGTACGTTACATACTCCTGACCCCTGCACTCTATGTTACACACTCCTGACTTCAGCATTATGTACACTATGATGTACATTGCATAGCCCCAACTGCCACACTATACACTGTTTACAACATTACATAGAGTTGATGTCCATGCATTTTACATAGGGGCCTATTCACTAAGCTGCCGTAGGCAGCCGAGTGAATGACCGAACTGAAGTGAAGTAAGCCGAACACTGTTCGGCTATTCACTTCAGGCTGGTACGGCTGATTTCAGCCGTACATTGGCTGAAATCAGCCGTACATCGGCTTGCTTCACGTGGCTTCGGGTCGGCCGAACATGCTCAACATATTCGGCCGACACGAAGTGCAGAAGGAGTTCGACTCAGCCGATCCAACATCTGGATCGGCTGAGCCGAACCTCCGGCAGGCTACTCACTACTGTTCGGCCTATTCTTAAAGATGCCGAACAGCAGTGAGTGAATAGCCAAATGCCGCTGAGCGGCATTCGGCTCGGCTGTTCTGCTCCGTCCCTCAGAGGGACCGAGCAGAACAGAAAAAGAGTTAAAAAAAGTAAATAGAAAACGATTGGCTATTTTAATTTCCAATAGCCAATAGTAAACTAGCATTGTACCCGCCCTCTGCTGATGGACCTGATGGAGAACTGCAGCAGAGGGCGGGTACAAAGCTAGTTTACTATTGGCTATTGCAAATTGAAATAGCCAATAGTAATGTACCAATGCTTTTCAATGGGAACATTTCTTCTTTTTTTTTGTTTCTATTCTGACATCGCTCCGTGTCAGAATAAAGAAAAAAAAGACACAGCAGTGTTTCTCTCCTTGGCGGCCGGGAGCAGAAGACTCCCGGGGCTCTCTCTGCAAGTGGCCGGAGCCAGCCGTAAGATCACGGCTGAAATCAGCCGTACCAGCCTGAAGTTAATAGCCGAAGAGTGTTCGGCTCACTTCACTTCAGGTCGGTCATTCACTCGGCTGCCTACGGAATGGTACATACTACATCCATTCTGACAACTTGTTCAATAAAATGAGCATTTGTCGATTCCAATCTTCGGTGTGCTAGTGACATCTCTCACATTTATCTTATGCATACAGCGGTGCCATCCGCAGTCATTACGAGCACCCTTCCCATTACATGGGATCTCCGGTAAGGAGTGCGACAAGAACCTTTCTACTTATCCTATGGACACACACAGCCACTGCCGGAATTGCCAGCAAAACGCATGCACAGGTACCTCCATAGCAACTGCTTAGCTGGTGGAGACACCTGTGCAGGGGGCGGGGGAAGAGCACTGCGGGGTCCAACTAGAGAACAAGGAACAGAAACCTTTTTGAAGAAGAGCTTCATGCAAAGGTGGGCCTCATAGTTTTGATTATAAAAAAAATAGAACCTTTAATATCACTTTACCAGAGGTATGCTTTTATACAGTGCAATTCCTGTACAAACTGTTTTGTGATGTTGGGGAGCTCACAGAGCACTCGCACAGAGGGTTTTGTATTAAACAAAAGCTTTTATTTCCCTGCAGGGCAGCCAAAAACGGTAAACACAAAATACGCGCTTATCTTTAGCGCACTCAAACAGTCCAAATCTTCGGCACAAATAACAAAAAATAAATATGTCTCACCGACTTGTTTAAAAAAAGGCCCAAACCTGGGGAAATTCCTTCCTAGGAATATAAGTCCTGCCAGCACAGCACAGCACAGCAACACAGCAGGTCTCCCTCACAGCCACAGCTGATCATTTCCTCCTCAACTCCCACACTCCTCTCTGGGAGTTGCAGACCTTTAAACTCCTTCCTGGGGCAGGAAGGTTAAACCTGTGGCGGCCCTTAAAGGGACCACAACCCAAACAGTGGTGATATATATCTCTCATCTAGGACCCAGCCTTGCCGTCCTCTACAGTTTCCAAAACAGTCTGATAAATCAATACTTTAACAATGGATTATTTTTATTATTATCACAAAAGGAAAATCACTCATGTTGGTACTTCATCCTAAAGCACTGCGCCTGTGAAAGAAAGGGGTTGATTTACTAAAACATTTGAGACTGTTCGCTAAAAAAAAAAAAGAAGTAAATTGCAAAGTGAAAGTCCGCTGTGTTTATTTCAGTCTACCAGTTATGTGTTAGCAAAATAATAATCCATTAGCTGCCTATTTTTAGCCTATGAAGCAAAACCAACAATAATGTTGAAAGGAAGAAAAAATGATTTCCCTTTTATGAACAGTATTTTGCGCTGTGCACAACAAACATGACACAACTGTGCTATTCTCATTTCACAGTTCATTAAAATTCTGTCAGAGACTGTGTTGCGCTTTTATAAACAAACACAGAACAAAGAAGAACTATAAAACCTTAGAGTGTAGGCATATTCCTAATTCAAGCTTTTTGTCTCTTATGAAAGGCTGAAATAGCACAACAGTAAACTAATTTCTTGGTCTATAAATAAACTGGAAAGAGTAAAGAGTCCTGAACACAACAACTTGGAAAGATCCAGTGGAAACATACAATGAAAGACAAACATAAACATGGGACAGTGCTGTAGTATAAACAAACCTTCACCACCGCATGATAAAATAAATGCATGATGTAGAGGGAGAGGTCTATTTATAGACTCAATTTACTGCATATGGACTAACAGGTCATTCAGAAGCAGTTTGCAATACATGTTATAATGCCCCAAAATGGTTTCTTCTGTCTCCCATTTAGCGGTAGACCTATTTACATAAGTTGAATATGAGTTGTAGGGTTAGGACACTCTCCAGACATTATGGGGATCAAGTATCACCAAAAAATGTTTTTCATGAGATTTGCTAAGTTATGTAAAAGCGGATCTAAAAATATATGCTTATACATATGTAAAATTATAAGACTATCAAAAAGCATTGCTAGCATAATGCAGAATGTTTTCTGCAGTATAGTCAATTCCCTGATGTTGAAAAAGCAAAACCATTTGACATTTTTTTCACCTTTCTCTTACTAAAACAGCTTGCCGAATATGAAACAGCAAAGATTTAAAGCTGTGGGGACTTTTACAGACATTATTTTTTCATATATTCTATACTTCAACTAGATATATAACCTAACCTTAGACTTTTATCATTGCAGTTTCTCAGGTTATTCTGCAGCCACAAGTTTTCCTAATATTGATGGTATATGCCTGAGTTAAATGCATAGATGGCAACTGTCCTGGATTTGTCAGGACAGCCCTCATATTTGCCCTCTGTACCCCCGATGCTGTGTCCCGGGCCATGTCCCAGAATAACTGCATCAACCTCAACAGTGCCCGCTGCCTGGCAATGTCATACACTGTGTGGAGATGCCAACCATGCTGGAAGGAGGCACTCAATGGCTAAAGCAGCAATTAGTGGGAGCAGGAGGGCCAGCTTTAGTGTAAAAGCACGTGAGCTGCCAGTCATGAGAAAGGCGTCTTCTGACTGGGGCGGATCTGCTAGAGGTGGACAGGATATGCATATGCCTCTATAATAGTTTGGCCAGCAGACAGCAAATACTCTTGTCCTCCATTGTAGATCTCAACCAGAACAGCACCTGCAAGTACTACTATCTGATGCTTTGTAGAAGGAAGTCCATCACTAATGCTGTGCAAAGGGTCCCGTGACAATTTAGCACCGGAAAGGAAGTCAGCACGGATAGACCTCTTTCTGCAGAGCGCCTAAGCACAGTGGATCAGTATTGGTGGATGCTAGTACATGTGAATACGGGTGCTGCTCTGATAGAGGTCTGAAATAGGGGTATCACTGGCTTTACACATTTTTAGTCTATCCACCCTATCTGCATCTTCTTTTGTATATGTACGGCACCTTGCCGAAATGTTGGTTGTAATGAAATCTACCTCTATATGCGTTAAGTGCCTCATTTCCCTGTATATCACCTCACACTCTAGCTGGGCCTGCTCTATGTTTGTACACTGCTATATATGTTCTCATAGTTGTGAAACTCAGATTGTTCAGAGTTAGGGACCACATTTATCAGAGGTGCCTTGACATGGCAAGGTGGCTTCCACATATATTTGCAAATGTGTGCCATGAAAACTTTATTTTTTAACCTGTGTAGCTGAAACAAATTAGAGGGTTTTCTTTCACTGACTAGCTTGAAAGTGTATTGGGGACCCCCTTTATACTGTATTCGTGTGTATGTGTGTAATATATATATATATATTCGGCCGACCCGAAGTGCAGAAGGAGCTCTACTCAGCCGATCCAACATCTGGATCGGCTAAGCCGAACCTCCGGCAGGCTACTCTCTGAGTGAGAGTTGGGCTGTCAGGAGATCAGTATCCCTGGTTAGCTGGTAACTGACGCTGATCTCCCAGCAAGTGGCCGGAGCCAGCCGTAAAATCAAGTCTGGCTCCGCCCAGCTGTCAGAAGCAGGCTGTCGGCCGCTCGACCAGATTCGGCTTTCGCCTCGGCTCAGTCGAGCCGAAGCAAATGCCTTCGGCTCGACTGGGCCGCTCGGCTGACTTCGGGAGCTGTACGGGCTAGAGTGAATATACCGTACAGCAGCCCTTCGGTTCTACTGAACCAAAGGGGTCCTGGGGCCGAAGCAAGCCGAAGGATCAGCCGAAGCTAGGGCTAGATCCTTCGGCTGCTTCGTGAATAGACCACTTAGTGTCACTTTAAAGGAAGTTGAAAAATAAAATACTTTTGGCCAAATTATCAGTTAATAAAACTATTTTTCATTCAAATTATTTAGTTTGTTTATTCTTCTACTTTAGTTTGGTTTTCTTCCTACATAGTATGGGTGTTTAAAAAGGCTAACATTTAGATAGACCCCAAAACATTAGTGAAAACACATTTATTTATTAAAGGTAAAGGCACCCCATGTCTTGGGGTGTATACATTTGGACACTAAAATGTGCATTCCATAGCAAACAATGTTGTTAGTAAATTTAGTGTATATGAACATAAGCTCCTGGGTCTGTAAATATTTTATATACAATCTGGTGGTTCGCGCATGATTACTTGCATACTTTTTAGAAAATCAGACCTATTGCCTTTTTCAATAAAAGACATGCGCTCTGCAATCACCAGGATACTGAAGATTCAAGATGGAAATATGTGCAGTCAGGATACAACCACCTTTACTGCCACCCTAAAAATGTATCATTTCTTTCGAAACTATGGAGGGACCTAATTTGAGATGAATTGCAATCTATTCAAACCAAATACAAAACCTTATTTTTTATTCTTGGTAAAATGGAGAACAATTGCTTAATAAAAACGCAATCTGTGGCTTCTTGAAGTGCCAGGCGAAAGAAAGTCATGCTTTTCTGAAGTGACCTAAGACCAAAAAAAGGGATAGCCAATCTCCCTTTCAAGTTAATATGTTTTGTCTGAAGTAGTGAACATGCCAACCAGCATTTTTTTTCAATTTCAAGAAGTTTTCTTTATTTACATATTTTAGCAAAAGAAGTGTTACTATTCTGACTGATGACATATATGCAAGAAAAGTTACAGAAGAATACTAGGTAAATTTAGACAATAAATATCCCTTTTAGAACACAAATGTCCTTGAAAGTATATAACATATGATACTGAGCCTAGGGTGACGGGAGGACGCTAGTTTGTGTCCTCCTGTTACCCTAAGGAGAACTATAGGGAAAAGCCCTGACCCCATAGTTCTCCTTTAAGGGTCACGGGAGGGCATATACTAACTCCTCCCATGACTCAAAGCTCAGTATATAGCGGGTATTGCCTGCGATATACTGAGAGCGCTGCAGCCGGGACGGATCCCGACAATCCTGTCGAGATCCACCCAGCTGCGTGAGTGACAGGTGGCTCTCCCTATCTAGGGGCAGAGCCAGTTGGGCCCGCCACTCCCACGTTCATTTCTCCACTCAGTGCTGGAGGATCGGAGAGGGGAGGGGTGAATCCCTGCAGGGAGCAGTGACTGACAGTCACCGCTCACTACAGGGAGATGATCGGGAAGTGAGTGGATCGGCGGCACGTTTCCTCTCACTTCCCGATCGAAAGAGCCGACCTGTAAAAGCTTCTTTGTCACTTGTCGGCTCTAACTATGAGGATGAGTCAAAATCACTCACCTCATAGTTCTCCTTTAAGTTGGCAATGCACTGCTTTAAATCAATTATTTTTGTTGCCTTGTCGGTGCCCCTCTGTTTGTCAAAAGTTTTTAACCAAGTTTTGTCAAAAGAGGCAGTCCAAAAATTATCTGCCGAACAGTGAATGCAACCAGTGAGTTGCAGTCACTGTTTGGGTATTTTGATAATGTCACTCCTGCCGCTGTCAGAGTACAATAACCCGGCGGAGGGGATTCCCCCATCCAGGCTACGCAGAATTGAGCATTTTTCTGGCTCAACCACTGGGGCTGAACAAGAAAAAAAAAAAGCAAAATTGGATGGCCAGCCTTTCTATGTGTTATGCACATAGAAAAAATGGGAGGGGGGCATTTTCTCCAGCATAAGACAAAAAACCCAAACTGTTCCTTTAGGAACAGAGTTGAGCACCTTTGCTATAAACAGTAACTCTCCTCTCAGAACAATAAATCTGTGCCAGGCTGTACAACTATGCACAAAAAAAACTACAGTTTAGAAATTCAGTTTTAATGTTCTCCTACCCAGAAACGATAAACAAACTCTTTACTAAAGTAACATCAATTCACCAGCCACAGTCAAGACAATTACATGAGCATAACTGTGTGACTAAAACGTCAGTGGAAAACTACTGCTGTTTTTCTTATCTCAAATAACATAACCCTTCGAGAGCTGATAAAAAAAAAAGATATAAGCTGATGGGAAGATAGGAGGAGATGAGGACATACGCTTTTGGGTGAACAAGTATCAGTGTGGAAATGACATAACTCCAAAGCTGCACTTATATAAGTATATTTTCTGAGACACATGAAAAAATATGAAAGTCGCCAGTTCTGGTAACAAATTCAGAGCACATGCTCATTCTGTTATCATCTTGCGCAGGTTTAACTCCCTGTCATTTAAAAAAAATAAATCTCATGATTTCTATCCTGTCTTTGATACTACAAAATATTGCCATTTCCTTATGTTTTTTATGCAGTAGGCTATACTTCTTTTCCTTAAAGCAGACCTTTACCCCCTTCCACTAAAAACCACATCAGCATTCAGTTCTGCAAGCTGATATGAAATCATCTTACATTCATTACTTAAACAAACGCATTTTTATTTTACTTACAATTTCTTTTTTTCTACTTCTTGATTGACCTTGGGCACAAATTATGTCATCGTGCCCAAGCATTGCATCTTGGGAAGGTCACATCAGCAGTGCATTGCTGGAAAATCTCATCTGCAATCTCAGGAAAAGGCATTTTCCTCCCCTGAGATGATGTGTATGGTCACATGCCCTAGTTACATGCACCACAGTTCCAGGAAGTAAAGGGAGATGTATTAATCTGCCCTTAGTAAAAAAAATGGTCACCGTCAAAAGAATGAGAGGGGAAAAAAAATATTATAAGGTATGCAAAGAATAAAAACCTGAGCTGAGAGAGTTGGAGCTGGCTTTTCAGCAACATAGTGAGGGGAATTTGTCAAAACTGGAGCAGACAAAATCTGGAGCAGCTACCCATGGACACCAATCAGCTTCTCTCTTCAGTTTATTCCGTTAAGATTGAAAATGAAAGAGAGAGGCTGACTGGTTGCCATGCACAGCTGCTCCGGATTTTGTCTGTTCCAGTTTTGATCAATTCTCTTCAATGACTGTAAGTGCTTGGGCAAACATTTAAATACATATTTTGCTGGGTAATGTATATGTGTATGATCTGAATTCATTATTGGAAAAAATGTTTCAGAGAGTTTAATACTACTTTAAATCAGGCACTGGTACTTCTCAGTCAGGTGCCAAAATGTGAGGTGGAGTCCTTCATGTCAGAAAGCGCCAAAACTCTAGTCACAGCATATATGCCTCCATGACCACCCTTGCACCTGCCAAGGTAGTTTCTCACAGTGTGCAAACAATTGTTAATATTTCAGATTTATTTCTCCTCACTTTCTCCACTTTTTTTAAATGTCTTTTTACATTTACATGGAAAGAGCAGTGAGGGGTTAAAACCACTGCCAGGCAGTATGTGTCCCTACCTTTGTGTCACAAAGTGTGTGACTGAAAATAAAAAAGTTTTTATTCACCAGAACAGCCATACGGCACCAGGCCCGGCGCTACCGCAAGGCAAGTCAGGTGGCCGCCTGAGGGTGCTGCAGGGTGAGGGCGGAAAAAACAGGGCATTTTGACAAGTACTTGTACTTGTCAAAATGCCCCGATGTTTGCGCTATGTTTTTTTTTTTTTTTCACTTACCTTCGGTGCGGGAGAGCAGCGGCGAGTCAGCGCTGGTCCGGTGGGAGGAGCTCCAGGTGGGGTCCTAATTTAGCTGGCCAGCGACTGTCAGAGGATCCCGACACGCGCGGCACCTCAGGCAGTCGCCGGCCAGCTAAATTAGGACCCCACCTGGAGCTCCTCCCACAGGACCAGCGCTGACTCGCCTCTGCTCTCCCGTGCCGAAGGTAAGTGAAAAAAACAAAAACATAGTGCAAACATCGGGTCATTTTGACAAGTACAAGTACTTGTCAAAATGCCCTGTTTTTACAGGGGGTCGGGTGGGGGGATGGGTCGCTAAAAAGCACCTTGCCTACCTTGCCTAGAATCCTAGCACCGGCCCTGCACGGGACTAATCTTCTAATGTGGGCACTTGTTTCAGTGACAACTATCTAAGAGAAGATTTAACTTACTTTGAAGATATTTTCTTTTCCTTCTCACCCTAATGTTATGTCCCCCAGAGTTTCCTTCAAGCCAAAATCTTTCTCAAATCTTTCTCACTGGCTTTCTCCTTCCCTCTCTGGCAGGGAGACTGTAAAAAGAGGATTGTGGGGTTACACTGCTTTAATATATATCCCAGCTACTGATTAGGGGTTCATTAGGCCAGGAAAAGTATTTAATAAAACACCCTAAAGCATTTTTTTTAAAGAGTGGACGTAATGAAGATGTAATATGGGGAGGAGGCTGTGCTGTTTTTAATATCCCTTGTGGGAATTGGCAAATATTTATGCATATGATAAGTATTTACAGTGTAAAGCACATTAATAAATACATCTAAAAAATACTTTGCTGTTAACCCTTTTAAATTAATACTTCTGTTATATCCAGTTAGGCAGCAGCAAGGGTGGCACAAACAAAAGGTATATATATATATAATTTTTTTTTTTATTCTGTTCAGATCACCTTTAGGACTATGCATAGTCCATAGAACCATTTCCTATGCATAGAACCATTTCCTACCATTCCACTTTTAAGTGGTGTCCACTTTTGTGTGGCCGTTTTGTGTAGCATATTTGTTTCACCCTACATTTTAATATGATAAAATAAAGCATGAATAATTTGGTGAAAATAAAGAAGCAATACCATGTGATATGACCTCTTCAGTCACTAATGTTCAGTGTACTTGTGTAAAGTAATGTACTCAGAAGTCAGATTTCTGATGGATACCTGTCCTTGTCACCACAAGGAAAATCTTGCTAATGTGGGACATAAACATCAAATAAAAAGTGACAGAGGTTTTAACCCACCCTATCCAAAATGTTATACTGCGTTTTGCAATTGGTAAGTTGTAGATTAGAGATGCTGATCCTTCAGTTAAGTAGACTGGTTGGTTGACAGCTTAGCTGCCAGTTATTGAGATACAGATGACGTGAAATCCCTAGATTCCATACATATTTTTTTATCTGAACATTTTGGAAAACCTACAGCAGTAAATCACAAGCTTTTTCTCAAAGAGACATGTCAGACTGATGTGCCCGAAAAACATAAAATATGTACCATCAAAGATCTGACATTTCCCTTTGTGCAAACTCAAGTTGATACCCAAGCCATATCTGGCAGTTTGCAACCCCAAATGACCTCCATCATTTAGTATGGAAATTCTGAGCATTATCTTTTCCTGTCAGTCACACAGCACCTCATGCACTGCAAGGATGTATATTTAAATGTGGACTTCCCACGGGTATCTGAAGCCAAATCCCACAGTGCTTCAAAGATGAATTAAACTTTCTGAAGTGTTATCGTACTTTTTTTCTGAATTTAGAAACGTTTGATATTAGAGATAAAGGACTTATTTTATTATGTTCAAAATCATATGACAACAGTTAATTTGCAAAGATATTTCTTGTGGAGAATCATAGGATTCTGTTAATGAAGAAAATATTTCCCACAGTGGAAGAATGATTTCAAAGAAGAAGCTGCGTGAAACATGTTAATAAAGAAGATGTGGGCTGGCATATTTGCATGATCACAGCTATGTAGGTGGTAATGCACTATCCCAATGGTGATGATATTAAATAATTGTTAACTACTGAACAGTTTAATGGGTGCTCTTTGTATCATTTAAATGTATGATATGTATGCGAGTGAAAAAAAGTACCTAAACCACCGTTGGCACCACATAGCAGGCATTTCTAGGAGCCTGTGCATCAAAAACAGTATCCCTGTCCACTTTCAGATTTCCCCATATACCAGGTTGATACAGCGTGTAAATATTGACTAAACTTGGACCCAACACATTCTTAAAGCGACACTAAACTCAGGAGTTAAACCTTAAAAATGCAGTCAAATACCTTAAGGCCTGGTTCACACCTGGGCGTTTTACAGCGCGTTCCCACGCGCTGTAAAATGCTCAACAGGTGAAAACCAATAATTGCCTATGGGCATGGTTCCCACCTGGGCGTTTTACAGCGCGTAGGAATGAGCTGTAAAACGCCCTAAGCCCAAAGAAGTACAGGAGCTTCTTTGGGGCGTATTTGTCGAGCGTATCCATTAGGATACAGCCGGATAGCCCTCGGAAATGCATGTTTCTTTTACCGCAAATTGCTGTAAAAACGTGCGACACGAAACGCGTATTCCCTACGCCCAGGTGTGAATCCAGCGTTACTATTAACAAAAATGTATCTTATTTGTGTATCACTCAGCTGTAGATCCTCAAATCATCTCTGAATTGGTGCTGACACTGTCCTTCCTTCTGGAGGGGGGCTACTTTTGTTTCCCATGGTCCCTGTGTGTGTTGTAGTCATTGATGAAGTTATAGTCTATAACTTCAATACAAGTTAGTAAACTAAACATGATATTATAGTCCATCATAGGAATGAGCTTGGAGTGGTGGCTACTTTACAACACACACAGAGACCATGTGGAACAATAGTAGTCACGCTCCAGAAGGAAGGTCAGTGTCTGCACCAGTTCAGAAATGATTGGAGGATCTACAGCCGAGTGATACACAAATAACATACATTTCTGTTAAAAGTTAAGGTACTTGGGTGTATTTTTAAAATTTAACTCCTGAATTTAGTGTCACTTTAAGTAATGATTTGTTTGGTCATTGCAAATGCCAAATTAAGTTAAATGGCTTGCCAATATTGAGCTATATATGGACCGCAAAAGAAATAGAGTTTAATAATCCTATACCATGATGCACTACACAATGAGAACAAGTAAGAATCTGGTCTAAAGCTGGCTATTCAGGGCTCAAAATTCAGCCGATTCTTGCTGAATTGGTCAACATTTAAGCTGTGGGTTGCACTGCCTGGCTTGACAGAAGTCTATTTTAACATTAAAGGAGTCTATTAAATGCACTGTTTTGGTATTCGGGCAGCTGCGGGTGCTGGTGGCTGTCTGAATACAATAGCCGAAAGTGCAGAATCCCCCATCCACTTTAGTGTGGATGGGGGTAAACAAGAGATTTTTCTTGTTCAGCCCTAGATGTATGGCTAGCATAAGCCATACATCTGATCACAAGCATCAGGAGAAATGATATCATCTCATGGTCACCTGCTCTTGTCTGCATTGGAAAAAAACATGAAGTGATGCATAATGAAGGTCCTATAGTGTAGGGGTAGAAAACTCTCAGCAGCCAATGAGCCCACATATTACAGGTGAGACCTGATGTTCTATTGTTGTTAGCTGCAGTGTGTTCCCTAGCTTCTGACAGACTACTGGCTATGAGATTTGACTTACTGCCTTCCAAGCTCTAGCTCTTTTAGTTACCAGACTACGTCACCTAATAATTGCCAGTCTCTGATAGCAGATGGGTATAAAAAAAATATGGAAGAACAATACTGTGTGACATAACTAATACACAATAAATAGGCCACATTTTTATATGGTCAAAGTACATAGAATCAAAATAGAAAAAAGCACAATAAAATCAATAATAATACATTGCTCAATTGATCAGATCACAACATCCTGTGGTCTATACAAGAGCTTGCTGGTTTTAAAGCTATGACTGACTGTTCAGATAGTTTTGTTACAATTGATAGCATATTAGATTTATATCCCTATAGGGTTATTGTGCTTTCTCGCTGTGCTCTGAAAAGATAATCTGATGGGAAAAAAATGAAAGCACACTCCTGCCCCAGCAAATGAATTGCTTTGGCAGTGACATTTCATCAAGGGCTGATTCATCAGAAGTCCAAATGAATTCATCAGAAGAGCATAAAGTGGTGCCCTTAATCCTGCCAGTTGTTATGCGCCGACAGAAATGAAATAAGCACTGCTGCCCTCCCTGTGCACACATTTACCATCTTCCTTATACACACTATATTCTGTCATCCCACAAAGGGTATCGGCTCTCTATACAGCAGAGAGCATAACACTAAGCTAATTCATTTACCCACATTTAGCGTGTTATGTAAGTGTAACATACTGTTTATGTTGTACCTAGCACATGCTGAAATGAGAAAGAACATCTTTTAACCTAAAAAGTATAATGGACAGTTACACAGATTATGAAGAAATAAAACACCAAAATCAACTGCATGAACACTGTATGTGCTTTTATTTTTTATCATCAATTCCTGTTGTAGGCTGACACTGTTAAGCCACTGCCTCTAACATAGTGAAAATAGATGAAGGCCTCATTCACACTGATAAGAGCCGGCCCGTACAGATCCGTGCGGCGTGCCCGGTTGTATCTGGCCGCTCCCGGGAAGGACAGGTGGTGCGTGTGATTGCACGCAGCAGCCTGTTCTTCTCTATGGGAGTACGCGGCCGTACGCTGGAGTACGCTTACCCGAACTGCACATCCGTGCGGGTGTGGGTGTCTGTGCTCGGACGTACGAGAATGGACACCTGCACCGATGTGCAGTTCGGGTGAGCGTATGGTGGCGTACGGCCGTGTACTCCCATAGAGAAGTACAGGCTGCTGCGTGTGATTGCACCTGTCCTTCCATGGAGCGGCCCGATACGGCCGTGCACGCGGCATGGATCTGTACAGGCCGGCTCTTATCAGTGTGAATGGGATCTAAAGGTTTACATACATGTTTTAAAACATATTTAAAAAAAGAAATCCAAAAAATGAATTGTATGACTTATATTTGTTTTATTGGTTTTACCTACTAAACATTTTCTTTCACAATCCTACCAAACTGGTTGAGGATGTAACCTGTATTTTAGACACAATGAGGGGAATTTATCAAAACTGGAGCAGACAAAATCTGGAGCAGCTGTGCATGGCAACCAATCAGCATCCACCTTTCATTTTCAAAGCTTAACTTAACAAACTGAAGAGGGAAGCTGATTGGTTGCCTTAGGCAACTGCTCCAGATTCTTCTGCTCCAGTATTGATAAATTCCCCCCAATGGGGTTTATTTAATGGCAAAGACTGTTCAATTTGCAAGGAAATTTGCACAGGAAGCTCCCCTTAGCTTAGTGAATAAGGTGAAGCTCTGCCAACTTCCATCATTCAATCATGTGCAAGCAAAAATACTGTTTTGTTTTTTTTCCCTTGAACTTGATTCTTGGAAAAGTGAAATCTCCCCACATTCACTAAGGTAAGCGGAAACTCCCCTGAAAAGTGCAAATTCCCTTGCAAAGTGAACAGCCTTAAGTAAATCAACCCCGAAATATCTGTTTAACAGGAATATTAAAAAAAGACCCAAAATCAATATATATTCCCTTAAATTGACCTTTAAGTTGAACCCTCTAACCCTTTGACTCTAACATAACCCTTAACTCAATCCTGATTTCTAAATTAGCCCCAAAATTCTGGCACCAAAAGTATCAAAACCGAACCAAACAATCTGGTGCAAAAGAGACTTATTTGTAGAAACTGGGAGTGTAACATTGAAATGAATACAGCTGGGGACAGCAGAATTCCCCAAACTTCAGTCAGCTGTATACCATCATTATGGCCCTTGCTATGTCATAATCCAAGCTTAAAATGTTTGTAATTGCAAATTATTATCACTTTCCTATAGCATGGAACTGTCTTCCTTATATATCTGCTAACCCTGCTACATAACCGCTGCACAAACTCTCTTGCGTACCTGATTCTCTATTGCCATGTGGCTGCATATAGCATCTAAACGCTTTTATTCTCCAACACAACAAACATGGACTATAGTTATAGTTAGTTGCTGGTGCTTGTGTTCTGCAGTTTAAAGTGGATCTCCAGAAAAACACACCCTTTATTCAAGCTGTCTGGATTTTTCTATATTTTATATCTGCCCATAGTTTAGTTATTTATTTTAATTTGGGATTTATTTCCTATTGTCAATATTTTCACTCTACATATATTAAAGTCCACTCTTGGTTCATAGCTTCTTCTCCTTTCTCTTACCCCTTTATAAAATTTCAATACACCCACACCTTGCTTTTTAGAAATTCCTTTATTTCTCCACCTTTCCATTTCCTTCTTCTTTCAACAGAGCATAATATTAACTTTTCTTCTTGCTGTTTTATATTATACATTTCAAAATTGTGTTTAACAGTATGATTCCTTTTTAATGTTTTCTCCTCCATTACCATCTGACATTCTTCATTATACCAGTCCGAGCTTCCTGCTTTTCTTTCAATTTGCAACAGTTGGTCTGGTCAGAGAACAATATGGGCAGGAAGAGGAAAGCAGGCTAGAGAAGAAAGGTTTAGATTTAAAAGAAGAATTTAACTAAATTTAGAAATCAATCATAGAGCCAGCAGACCAATCCAACTCTGTATTTATTTGAACAATATCACATGTATTTTAAAATGCTGTTAGTATAGTTACCTAAGATTTATTTTTATATTAATTTCCTAAAAATCCCTGCACAGGAGAAATTTACCTTAGGAAAGAAAGACAAGCACAGTGAGCCGCGTAACCTCCACTGCATACCGCTGGAAAATGATGGGGGTGCCAGAGGGAGAGGTTAGGTAGCTAACAGGAGAAGAGAACAAGGAGGCCCCCAGCAGGTAGCAAGCATGGTAGCATCATGTATACATATAGAACACATGAAGGAGTGATAACCCTGCAATAACTTATCGTAAAATAACTACCAGGGCAACATGGTAAAGGAAAAAGAAGCAAACGGAAAATAAACAAGCCTGTTGCTCAAGATAAGACCAATCTCGGAAGGCCACATAAGGCATAATGGAAATTAAACTCCCAGATGACAGAATTCAGTGCAAATAAAATGTGCTATACTGCAAACATGACAAATGGTATCCTTACACTTTAACTGAGCCTAACTAATTAACAAAAAAAGAAATAAAAATTGGTGACAGGATATCATAAGCTGACTACATCTTTGCTCTGGCAAGTCAGTATTTTTTTTTAAGCTCAACACAAAGTGGGGATTTGATTTCTTATTCCTACATTTTTTAGAAATATTTAGAAACCATTTAGAAACCATTTTACAAACCATTTAGAAATGGTTTCTAAAGCAAATAGAATGTAAGAAGGCAGTGTGACATCAGTGTAAAAATACACAGACCTAACAAAAAAACTTAACAATAGATCAGCAATTTGCATGAAATCTAAAAAAAAAGATGGAACAGCAAACAAAACCAGAAATTACTAGTCGTTGAAAGGTAAAGAGGGTGTTGCAGGACAAAGTGGGGAATGCACTTTGAAGGTTGGATGAAGACCAGCAGGAGGTGAGTGGAGCCTAGTTGTAGCCTGCGTGGTAGGAGAGGCGAATAATATTAACAAAGAAGGAAGAACACAAGGTGTAAAACACTTTGCTTAGCCGTGTGGAAGTAGTGTGGAAGGAGGAAAAAAAACAGGGAGAAGGAGGGAGAGAAGGTAAAATTAGACAAGGGAGCTACAAAGGCAAAAGGTAAAGATTATGGAGTCAAATGTCATTAAAATGTATTGGCTGGCAGGTTCCAAGGTTCCCATATTTTGGTATGTTTTTCAAGAGTGTCATGTACTTTAGCTGACAAGAGTTCCAAAGCTTGCATCTCTCTAATGGGGTTTATAAGATCTAGTTTAGATGGAGGGAAGGCCCTTTTCAATTTGAGCCCTATCAGGTACATAGCTGTCGGGAAAACGAGGTAAGCAAGTTTATTCATTGACAGTGACAAAGTACAGAAGGGTAGACCTAAAAAATAATGGAGGGTCTAGAGGCAGGAAAACTACAGTAAGTTTGGCAACAATACTGTTGACCATTTTCCAAAACGTCTAAATGAGGGAGCTTGACCATAATATATGGAAAAGGAACCCTACAGTGGAGTTACATCTTTAACAGATAGACAGGCAAATGGTGTGAGTGCATTGTGGAGTGAATTAGTATTTTGTATATACTTTCCTTCTATAGGATGCTAATTGAACTCCAGCTGGCATGAGACTGCACAGTTTGCCAGAAAGAGATAGAAATTTACAGCCTAGATCTTTTTCCTACTTCAACATTTATTACTATTTAGGAAATGGAAAAGTTGTTAGGCATATCGGAGTCTTGTAGATATCTAAAAGTAGCCATTTCAGGGTGGGCCATCATTATGCGGCAGGAGTTAATTGTGTGAGGTCGGGTCAGCGTGCGCCATTTAAATTTTTTTTAACATTTATTTATTATTTTGTCGAGTCGTTGTTGTCATGGACAACGCTGGACGTCGTGATTGACGCTGGATTATGTAGATGGATCAATTTTTGGGGATTTTATTTCTGGAAAAAAACTTGTCAAAAATTTGTCTTTTGTTTTTTTTTTCAATTAAAGGAATTTTTTAAAGTCTTTTTTAAACATTAACTTTAACCCTTTAGTGAATGTGTAGGGGTACAAGTACCCTTTACTTATTCATAAGGGGGGGCATCTGGGTGCCCCTTTACTAAACTTCATGGGGGAACCCCACAAACTTTTTTTTCTACATTTCATCCCTCCTAAAATTCGTACCAGACCTAAACGGTTTTGTATGACTTTTGAGGGGGATCCCACGCTGGGTTTTTAAAAAAAATGTCTTTTTAAAAAAAATATTTTCTTAACATTTTTTAAAAAAAAATTAAATTCGGCTCTGTTCACTTCAGCCTTCTGCAGCTAAATGAATAGCCCTTTTTTTTATACCTACAACTTTCCTGTACTTTATGGCAAGGTTTATTTGAGTTTCAAATCTATTTTTCACAATCTAAAAACATTTATGTATGGTGCAGTGTCAAGCTGAACTTCTGGCAGACATCTAAATACACAGTTGAAATACATACAAGGGAACCTGGGAAAGGATTTGCATTTACAGCCATTCAGTCCTGAGATTTACACAGCACAACCAGGAGGAAAACACGAGGTAGCTGTATCAGACTAATGAGCTCTGCTTTCTACTCATTCTGCCCTTTCCTCCAGTCAACTTGTTCCTTGTCAGCACATTTACATGCCACAAGGTTTGCAGACCCAGTTCAATATTTTTTAAGATTAACTTAAGCCAAAAATTTTTTTTAGATGGAGGGATTAGAACACATTTCATATTTGTATTGCTGTCTGTGTCCCTGTCATGGAGATTTACAATCTTTATTTGACCTAATAACTGTTATAACTTAATGTGAAATTAAAAGAAAGTCACAAATGTTGGGTCACTTTGTTGGGACATGTTGTTAGTCACTTGAACAGGAATAGATGGGAAATCATCCAATGGGGACACTAGTTCTGGAGATCCTCCTGACCACCAAGGATTTTCTTAACTGTGGAGAAATTTCCTCTCACTTCCTATTCTGGTTCAGACAGGAAGTGAAGGGAGGTCTGCCCTTATGAGGCACAGATGAAAAAAAAACCCTCCACTCTTTCTCTATCCAAACCTAAAATTACAATTTTGGCTTCAGTCCTCCATTTAATATAGGATTCCAAGTTAGGCTTGTCCCACTGCCCTAACAAAGAACGGGGTTGGTGTGCTGTACAACCATTATGAACGGTTTTGCCTACAGCTGATAGAACCAAACATTTGAGCAAAAACTTATTGTGAGTGCTGGATACCTTCTTGTTCTTATGTGCATGGGATGTTAGGTTAATGGCTGCAAATGGGCGCTTTCTCTAGTAAAACCGTGATAAAATGTATATACCTTAAGTATTCTCCATAAGGAGAATGCACTAGAGGTCTTGTGACACAATTCTGTACCTCACACCTTGTAATGGATTCTCGCTGGAAATACAGGGTAAACTCATTTTCCACGAGTAACTAATGTAACTTGAAATGACCAGCTGTCGCACTCATGTTGGGAGTTGACAGATACCTTCCCAGTTAAACTCCAGACAGCAGTAATCACAAAGACTTTAAAAACTACTGCAAAAAATTAAGATATCCGCTTGGTTTGTGAGTAAAACACGTCTGTTGCAGTTCTGTCCACATGCTACTGCTGGTACATTGGTAGTGAAAACACCTCCTGGTCTTTGGTTGCAGTGTAGCCTACTCCATCCTGGTTTCTGCACCCAGTGCCATCCTGCCAATGAGGCCAATGTGGCACTCATAGAAACACAGGTCAGGGGTGGTACTGAGGCTGTGCCCATACTGTCTCTATCACAGCTCAGTAATGCTGAGCCTGGTACAGTCATAGGTGCAGCATTGTTGAGTCCCCTGCCCAGCCACTGTGCCTACCACACAGGCAATGCAAAGGTTCTGTACCTGGATTTTCACTGGTGTGCATAGCACGGTGAAGTCAGCGTATGTCATATTTGACAGAGTATGCCTGGGCGGCTCACTGATTCTTCCCCTGAAAAAACTACTAATGGTGATGAAACATGCTGGGATCATTGATTGCACCTGGCACTTTAAGGGAATGGGTGAAGCACTTTGGGCACTTGTTTATAAATCAGTAGAGAGGGGCTTTTGTAATGCATGTTTGATGTAGGGGAGAAATAGAACATTTTGAATAAGAAAGAGGCCGGTATATCCATACAGGTTATGATGAAAAGGAATTAAAAAAAAACCCTCTAACCGAATTAGTGAATAGTATAGTACAGCCTTATTAGCCTTAAGGCCTGGTTCACACCTGTACGTTTTGTAGCACGCTCAACGCTCTACGAACGCTCTACAAACGCTCTACAAAATGCTCAAACGTGAAAATCCCATTGTTTTCTATGGGTATGGTTCACACCTTGACGTATTTCAGCCCGTCTGAACGCGCTACAAAACGGCCTACGCCTGAAAAGGTACTTGAGCTTCTTTGCGGTGTTTTTTTTTTGCGTTTCCATTGGGATACAGCCAAGTAGCCCTCGGAAACGCGCGTTTGACGCGTGTTTTTTTTTACCGCGAAACGTACGTGCGACAAACGCGCATATTCGATATGCCTAGGTGTGAACAGAGCCTAACAGAAGATGTTCACATTCCCACTATGGCTTCTATGGAGTGGGGTTTGGGACCTAATGAGACTGTATAACCACACAGGTTATGGTGAGATGTAGTTCCCTAAATAAAATACTAATGCTAACATCACCACACTTGCGGTCTATTGATAGACATGGATACGGTGAACAGTCTGCAGGAGCCAGAGCATTGCACCCGCGATCTACTGATCATGGCTGCAATGCTTTACTGGCTCTAATGCAAACAATAATACATTAATATTTTTTTTCTCTTTTATGTAGAACTGTTAATTTATTTTTTATTTTTATTTTTTACAATAGTGAACTTTACCTTTACTCTTTGTTAAGAAAGATATCTCTGCACATCTAAAAATGGAGATCTGCCTGCACAGTACAAACAATTTTTCTTATGGTAAATATTAACTTCCCTGCCCCCTCCTTAGCATTATACAGAATGGGAAAACTTCCCATTGTGAATGTAAACATGTCAGAAATATAAAACTGGTGTCATCCAAATTTGGCTGTAAAAGTGGAAATATACTTTAAAAAGAGCAGTGGCTCTGAAGACTATTTGTCTGTTTAGTACCCCATTTCAGACCTACAATGGTTGCATGATGAAGAAACAAATGTGCACACTGATTTTCACTTAAAACAATTGCAAGTTATATAACATTCTGATTTCACTTTGTGTTATTATTGGCTGCTAGCAAGCAGATGTTCTCTCATTGCATTTGAATAATAGAAAGGCATCTCATGCTAACTATCAGTAGAAAGACAGATGGCAAAGCAAATTAAAAATGTATGCTGTCATTCACTATAAGATATTCATAAAGGTCTGTCACAGAATAGATTGTATGGTTAATGCTATTTGTGCCCTGTCTAGACTTGATTTGAACCGAAGTAAAGCAAAATAGCATTTCTTGTTATAAGAACAGCAACAAATATCTCATTCAGTATAAATAGAGGTGTGATTTCTGTTTTACTGCTTGTTCATGTGAGCTTTGCCTGGGAAAAGATTGTTAATGACACTTTTTTTGTCATCAATCTAAGGGGTGCTGAAGGTACATGTGCACAGCTACACTGAGATACAAAATTGATATATACTTACCATATTATTCGCTCCATAAGACGCACTTTTTTCCCCCAAAAGGCGGGCAAAAATGTCTGTGCGTCTTATGGAGCGAATGTGAGAGAGCTGAGGTGGCGGGGCTGACAGTGTACCCAGGGGTGTGGAATTGCTATCGCCCAACGCCCGGAACATGCAGTTTCGGGTGCCGGGCGAGTAGTTTTTTTGATTAGATCACTTGTATGAAAAGAGCAGCGGAGATCCTGTCCGTTCTTCATCTGCTCTGTGTGATCACTGAGACCGTGGTGTTGTAATCACAGAGCCACCTGTCTCAGCTGTCAGGAACTAGACAGAACCCTACCCTCCCTAGGTGCGTCTTATGGTCAGGTGCGCCTTATGGAGCGAAAAATACGGTAATTAGTATCTAATGCTAAACACAAATAGTTGCCAATACACAATACACAAAAGATACGCAATACAAGGTGCTGACCATTGTGACCTAAAGACATGGACAACAATTTTGGAACCCTTCCTCAAAAAAATAACTCACAATTTTTACAAAAGACTTAAAGATGACCAAAGCAACTGGCATCCTTTGGTGTTTATTTCGTATTTAACAAAGAGAAATCTTTGCTTTTTAATTTTTGATTCAACAGAATATTTTAATAACATAGTAGGTAAGGTTGAGTAAAGACAAGGGTCCATCCAGTTCAACCTAAGTTTGTATGTGTGTATGCGATTGTGTGTCTGTATTTATCTTGCTCTAACACTTCCAATATCCCTGTAAATTAAGTGAAAGAAGGAACTTATCAAGGCGTTTCTTGAATTTATAAACGCTATCAGCAGATAGCCTGTGGATGGGAATTCCACAACTTCACTACTCTCACAGTAAAAAAACAAAAACCCTAAGAATTCTCAGATTGAACCCCCTCTCTTCTAATCTCATGTAGTGTCTCGAGTTCTCAATACAGTTTTCAGATTAAACAGTTTGTTCCGCATATTGTGGTCCTCATTGATGATTTTGAATATAAATGGCAAGGACAAAAATGATGGGGTAAAGGAAGGACTGTACCAATACTGAAGCTGGAAGACAGCATTCTATTTAAAATTTAGGAGTAAAATAATATTCGGTTACAAAGTACGGTAACATCTCAAGGTGAAAATTAAAGATAAAGAAAACAGAAGATTCATGAAAACTGGGGCCCAATTATCAGCAGTAAGCATTAGTCGCCCGCCTGTCAAGAAGGTGTGAGAAGAGGGGCACCTAGGAGCAAGACATCTCAGTCACTAAGGGAATTTGTTGCCTATGGGTAATCTCTTCACTTCAGGGAACATATTTTTGCACATCCCTACTTTATGAAGAACAAAAGATTCAGGAGAAGCAATGAATGCTACAGCATTGAATACTTATTGATGTTCACTGATGGGCATCAACGGAGATCACCTGGCTTTGCCTTGTATTTCTGTTATATAAGTTTATTTATATGTACCTCCCAATCAAACAGTGAACCTGTAAATCACCCTACATGAAGGTAAATAGCACAGAAAAGTAATTAACTTAGTGTGGCTGATTTACTAAAAAAGTAGCGATTTACTAAAGTAATTGCATGTAAATAAGACACAGCTTTGTTGACCTGTTATGGGGAATAAAAAAAAGATTTATTAATGCACATTTCTTGGAAGCTTGAACTTATTTTCTAAGCTCAGTGAACATCCTTTTTGTTAATTGCACAGTCTCTACTCCTTTATTTAATGCACAAGGTTGACCATACATATGACGATTTTAGAAATATTTAAATCATTGCAAATTATACTGCAAAATTTCAGATACAAAAATTATCACTGGTGATGATGCATAAAAAAGATATCAGTCAAAATTACTGCCCAAGTTGTTGGAAAATCATTCTCTGCTGATGATTGTTCGAGAAATATTTTTAGTACAAACAAGGGTTTACTACACAGGGTTATCTAAAACATCTTCAGGCTGATTTATACATCTTCTGCCCAGTGTATAGCTGGATGAATGCCCTTCACATGGCATTACCACCACTAGATGGAGTCGAGGAGCATAGGAATTGGGCTCTATCCAAAAAAATGTGTAGACTGGAGTTGGGCTTTGAAGCAGCACCTAACATTCAAGTATCAAATCTAAACTGTCCATTCCAGGTTTATACAGAAGGACAAACATGTAAAACAATCACTGTGTTATACCTAGCCCGGTCAACCCATGGTGATGATTGGAAATTTGCACTGAAACAATGCGACAGAAATGAGACAACCCAGACTCCCTTGCCTGCTGGTCATGTGATGTGCAATGTTAGCAATCCTCCTCTACTAGATTGGTCAGATTTGTTATCCCAAGGACCAATCTTCCACCCTGCTTCTTGGTCGCTGGTTTTGTTGGCCTGGCTGTTGAAAGGCAGGTTCTGAGAGACAGAAGTATTTCAGATTACATTATCCCAATCATGCTTAAAGCTCATAAATCTAATTCACGCAAGATTTATCATTGCATATGGAAAACTTTTTTCACTGGTGCGAGTCTCTCAAAAGTGTCTTTTGAACAGGAGGGCTATGTTCTTTTTTTCCTTCTGTTGGGGGTAGAACAACAAGTGTCTCTTAGTACCATCAAGGGTCAGCTGTTTGTTCTATCTGTTCTTTTTTAATGTCCTCTTGTTAATCATTCAAGGGGTTTATCCTCTTGTTCTAGTTTCTAGTGAATTTGAAATGTTTTTATGGAGCCCTAAAAAGTGCAAGATAAAGTGCCTCCTTTTCCTATGAATACACACTCCACGAAGGCATCAGCACTCCTCGGACACTTTGGCTCTAAGCCTCTGTGTCTCAGATGTGTAGGACTGCGACCTGACTTTCTGTATATACGTTTTCTATGTTTTGTAAGGTCAATGTGTCTTTTTGTTGGGTTGGTTCAACTGTGTCTTTTTAGTGTGCCTGCCCCTCTGTTTAGATTGCTTTTGGATGTCTCTAGGTTGCTAATTGTCAACAAGCAGTGTCCTTCAGTGGACAATAGAGGAAATTGAATTTTTGTTCTCACCCTAAAATCTTTTTCTCGGACTCCATTGAGGGACATAGCTCCCTCCTCTCCTCTTACAATTGAACAATTGTGGGTGGTTATAGCCTCAAGGGGGCTGGTCTTCAGTGTCCATTTGTCCTGTAGGCAGCAGTACAAATGTATGTTGCTGAATTATCATCACGGTGTGCCCCCTTAATGTACTCTGAGAAAATAATTTTACATTAGGTGCAAAAAATCTTTTACTCTAGGAACCGAGATCATTTTTACTCACCTAGGAGCAATTTATAGTTAAGTTAAATAAAGCACAATATTAAAGTCCCACCAAGTATTCTATATGTCACAATACAATAGGTATGGGCCACTGAAGAAACCATGTAAATGATAAAAGTAAATAGTTTTTAACGTCTAAATAAAAACAAGCAACATAAGAAATGAGAGTACAAGCAAATTATTACAACACAAATTGGAAAAAGGTGGACAGAGCTGAAGTAATGCCTCATGTCAGTGCACAGAGAGGATCAAACAACTCCCTGCATACACCCAGGAGGGTTTCAAGATATGGGTTGGTCATAGATAAGAAGATATCGGCAACTCATAGAACTATTTGCTTGAATACTAGGACCTGGGACTGTACTTGTCAGACACTGAAAGCAGAGCACACTTGGTACTGTCATCATTTCCTCTGTTATATTGTTGAGTTTCAGGCACACTGGAAAATTATCCATCATACTGTGGATCAGGATCATCAACGGTAATTAGTGGATAATTTTTGGTCATTCTAACAGACATACTTCCATTCACCTGTAGGTACCAAAAAAAACAACCTAAATTCAATTATTCATTTAAAATAATAATTAAATCTATTGTACATTCTGGTAATATAAATAACTGAACTCTGTCTCTATACTGTTTCAGCTTTCTATGTTGCCCTGCATACCATATGTTTACTTTACCACGGTCATGGTAATATTTAAATATTACCAAACAGTGCCAGATCTTAAGCAGAGAGTTTTCAAGAACTGGCGCTGATGTCAATTGTACATGGGCAGCAAAAACGCAAAAAAAGAAGCCTGCCCCAGAATATGTCTACTAGTTAAAATGGTGGCACAGATTTAGATGAGGAGAAGTGGAGCAATAGCACAGGGGGAAAACAAAAGCCAACGAGGCAGAAAATGTTACTTAGATGTTATTTGTTTGGCTATAGTAACTACTGTACATTAACGGTGGCAGCTAAATAGGAGGAGGAGGTGGGCAAGGTCCGCTTTAATATGAACAACTGATTTGCATTTAATAGCATTCTTATAAAAGGCACATGGGAAATATAAAATACACGGACATTATTCATGTTTCTTTAACCATATAATTCAACAGCTTTGATTGGGTGGATAGTTTTGGAAAACCTCTCAGCTCTGGGATGGAAATGGCACTGTCTGTGCCAAGAGTGCTGGCTGATGGTAAATGTTTATTAATTAAGCCCAAGCACCTGCAGTCAGTTTGGGTAGCTGTAAAATGATCTCAGCCAAGTTGTGATAGGAAGCCCATGGTACAAACAGAATTTCATGTTTTTTTCTAACCAAACACTCCCATGATTGAAGATATGATCCTATAATTATACTTTATCCTTTTTGTGAAGTTCTTTTTAGTTGTTTGTAATGAGGCTTACTTTGCCCTTTTTAAAATAGCAGTTAAAGGGACCCGCTCAGGACAGACATGTATCATTTGCAAATCTTGGTTGTTGTTATGATGGAACCAATTTTAGGGTTGTCTCCCGGATCTTATTTTACTATTCAGAAGTCACTGACTTTGAATTGAATCAGGAGCCACTGTTACATTAGCGACATAATCACTAGTGTGCCATCAGCCTAAAAGAGCAAGGCTGCCAGATATGAGGTAACATATGACCTCCCACATGTGACAGTACTCAGGGCTGAACATCCATTTACCAGGCCAGAACACTGTCACGTGGGGAGGTAGTGAGGTTATGCACTCTGGTTAGTTTCGACATTAAAGCTTACTTAGGTTGGACTCCGGCAGCAGGGAGGTGGCAAATAAGTGTGGAGTGGGAGAAGGCAATGTCAGAAGACATAGTCACTTGTCCTGAATGGGCAGGTGACCGCGCCTCTTTAAGTATGCAGTTCTTGAAGTGTTAAGACATTTAATATGAATATACTTGTTCACCAACAAAACATCCTTTTTTCTTTGTCGTTCATTGAGGAAAACCGAATCAGTAATTGTTCTGATATCTTTGGGATGTCCAAAAGTAGTCAACTGAGTGGTGG
Organism: Nanorana parkeri; assembly: GCF_000935625.1. NCBI lineage: Eukaryota > Metazoa > Chordata > Amphibia > Anura > Dicroglossidae > Nanorana > Nanorana parkeri. The sequence continues at coordinate 1,573,709 of NW_017306395.1, forward strand.
GCAACACAGCAAACAAACCCCAAGAGTCCACATAGCAAAACAAAATAAAACTGGGGGCAGGCTGCAGTTAAGCTGCCTAAAAAACCTTATGTATGAAGCTGGCATCAGTCCAGGTCCTGTATAATAACATGAACCTGGTAAAACTTAGTGAACGTATGGAGAAAAGACCAGGTGTCAGCCTTGCAAATCTTGGAAACAGTTTAAGAGGCTTTCACAGACATAGTAGAATGGGCCTTAACAGTAAAAGGTGGAACCTTGCCCTTAAGACCATAAGCTTGAACAATTATCTGTCTGAACCACTGGGAAATGGTGGAATGAGAAGATGGTTCTTTTTTCGGGGACCATCAGGAATGAGAAAAAGAGAGTTCATCTTTCACATGGAAGTACTGGCTGAGAGGTAAACTCATACAGCATGAACTACAACCAGGCAATGAAGGGAGATCTCCTTTTAATGTACATTAGCCAGGGCATTCTGATAATACTCCTACCTGATCAATCTCCTGGCAGACACCAGGTGGGCCCTTCCCAATCAACCAGATCAGGCATGATTGTTTAAGCCTAGGTCTTGAGAGACAAGTCTCTCTGAGTTTGTTATTCCCATGCTTTTAAAAGCTAGGAAGTCTACCTCCCAAAAGGTCTGCCATTGCACATGGATGGCATACTCTGCTTGGTGCAGAAAGAAAGTTTTAATCAGGAAGTACTCAGTGAGACAAATCCTAACCTTTTTTAGTCTGGTTTAGATCAACATTTGGCCCTAAGTACCATCAAAGGCCGAAGAGCAAAGGCAGATTTGTGACCTGACTTTTCTGTTCTGCAGTAAAAGATCTAGTCTGCACTGAATTCTCTTGCCAAAAAGACAAGTTGCCTGACTGGTATGCTGATCCAAAGGATTCACTTTGACTTACTGATTCTGAACATGTCATTTTTTTCTGACATCTGTGGTCAATGAACAAATGAAAGAATAGTCAGAAGTTGGACCTGCATACTTATTCTGGGTCAGTGATTAAAGGCATAGCATTATCAGAAGGAAAGATCAGCAATTTCAATATCCATGTTTCTCTCATGTCAAGTTTCTCGCTAGACATTTGTCTACCAATGCATCTTTCCAGTCCTACATATATGGATGGAAATATTATTTGCTAAATCATTTTCCTCTGCATTAATTCCTTTTGATGTAGGGATAAATCAAGTCCACTCAAGTGGAAGCAGCATTGTGCCAATGCTAATTTGAAAGTGACAGTGTGACAGAAAATAATTATTCCATAAGGGGTTTGCTATCTAAAAATAGGTCAGATATTAGTAGGAAATGATTGACTTTAAAGCTCAGGGAATAGCTGAAAGATTTACCTATTAGGCAGATTTAGTGATTCCTCTAGCTAATTCCCTCAGCACAGGAGCACTGATATTCTACAATGACCTAGAAACTAACGTGACACAGATTAATCCTGCACTTTTAATCTTCTACAGCAATTACATCTAAATTCTATATCCACTTTCGGGCTACAGTCCAATACCTCTGCTCCAGTTACAAGCCTCTTTTTCCCAGGGCCGTGTCTAAGAGGTCTGTGAGGGCAATGTCTCCCACACAGCAGCTTGGGGTTTAGACAAGAAAAAAAATACTGTTTTTGCACCCTGGGCACTGATTTACTATGATGGCACAACATCTTCTGATACCTTTCAAGAATAACCCAATTTTATCCAGCTTGGAGCCTGTTCCTTTTGCATGCTGTTAAAATTCAGTTAAATATATAGTAAATAGTGGAGTCTCCTTAAACAGTGAACCACACATACAGACCTAATACACTCTGCTATGGACCCCATGTCAATGCTGCATTTGCATTTCAATATATGAATATGTGAAATTCCATCTTACCTTCTTTCTACACAAGGCTACAGCGCCGTTTTTCATTGAACAAACACAAATGAAAAAGCGAACATTTAACTCCAGGAACTGTAAAAAGTAAACCCTTGAGGTGAGGCTACACCTGCACTCCAAGGGTTAACTGCTAGTTTTGGTCTAGGAGCTTAAAGTGGACCTTTACCCATATCGTTAAAATAACAACAAACACATCTTTAGAAATGTTTAGTAATGACAATCTACAAACACAAACTTCTAGATCATTGTCGGCTTTGTATTCCTTATTTCTCTTTTCTTTCCTAGTCTATTGACAGTGGCCATGCTAACTAAGGGCAGGTTACTTGCTCTCCTTTTACTTCCTTGAACTCTGGCATGTGACTAGACATGTGACTAGGACATGTGACCATGCACATCATCTCAGGGGAGGAAAATGCCTTCCCCCGAGATCTCATGAGATTACAGATGAGATTTCCCAGCAATGCTCTGCTGATGTAACCTTTCGATGATGCAACGCTTTGGCACAATTACATCATTTGTGACAGAACTGGACCAGGAAGTAGATGAACTCGATTTGTAAGTCAATTAAAAGTATGTAAGATGATTTAACCCCTTCGTGACTGACGACGTACAGTGTACGTCGCCAGCAACTAGTCATGAAGGGGTTAAATCAGTGTGCAGAGCTGCATTTGATTTTTAGTAAAAAGGGATAAATGTCCACTTTACATGAAGAAGGTATGCTCACCTCATTCTTGGTCCTGCCTGGCTGCTGGACCGTTCCATGCAGCCTCTTTTCCCCTAGACTCCAGTGGTGTTAGGACTCGCAATGTCATCACGTCTAATGCATGAGCATTAGATGTGAGGACGCCAAGAGATATTCCACAACTGGAGCAGAGGTGGATAGAGGTGAGCTCTGACCACAGCAGTACTGAGAATCAGGTGAGTATTTCTTCTGTATTCCAGCTCCTAGAGAACAACAAGCAGTTAACCCCTGCAGTGCAGGGGTGCGGGGATAGCCCCACTGCCAGGGTTAATTTTTTACAATTCCTGGAGTTACTCTTTAAGTGAAAATTCAAAATACATTTCTTCTGTGGCCAATCAAACGGGGTATTGTTCTAATAATGAAGTTAATTTCCAACATGTTTTTTTTTCACCAACTGTCTTCGGTAAACTTGAACCGCACAGGTCATGGTGTACAAACTTTCATGATATATTTTACCATCATTCAGTCCTGGAGGGGTTAACCTATGTTTACCAAGGATGGATGTCTGTAATTGTTCATTGTAGCATTTCAATAATTGTCAGTGGGCACTGCCATGCATTCTCTAGCAGGTAAGTATCCATATGAAACTGTTTCTGTAGTAGCTCTGCAATCAGACTGTGCAATGGGACTGTAGCATTTTCTCAGTGGGAATTTATCAGATCTGCTACCACGAATAGCTGTGAGCAGGCCCTTATGGGCAGGTTTTTATACATTATTATTACATAGTATTTATATAGCGCAGCGCTTTACAATATAAGGAAGACATTACAGTTACAATACAATTCAAGACAAGATGGTAAGGAGGTAAGATGGTAAGATGGTAATCATTTATATGTAAATGATACATGTAAATGATTTTCATTTTACCAAACTGAATCTGTGCTAGTTACCACAGTGGGTGCCCCTGCTGGTACCATTCCACCTAGCATCCCTCGATCAGAAAATCAATGGAGCCGGACGAAAATCTTCAGGTGAGCAGAGACTGCAGAAAATCAGCTGGCGTCACTATTCGAGTATTCTGACAGCATATCTGTAAAAAAATAAATCAAGGCAACTGGACTTGCTCTATTTTTTTTCTTGAAGACGTTTCACTGGTCATTCGACCAGCTTTCTCAATTCAGAAACTATCTTTCTTTATTTTTTACAGATATACCATGACCTGGATGAATGAGAACCTTCACAGACATATTCTGACAACAGCACACCTGCCGCTGTGAGAATACAAAGGACACAGCTTGAGATTCATTTTTTTTGTTCAGCCTATAAGCTAAACAAGAAAATATAGCAGTGTATGGCCAGCTTACGGGTCTCTTCAAAGCCCAATTAAGGTTTTTCACCTCTTTCTATTCATAGTTCAATAGCAACATATGTTATTATTACTTATTATTGCTGAAAAGGCCTTAAAATACCCTTTTCTCTTAGCAAAAATGTCTGCTTTCCCATTCCAGTGCTTTGTGATGGCGTAGCTGAGTAACAGCCCCATTTTTCCATGTTCTCATGCACACTTGTACTGTACAGCAGTGGCGTAGTAACGGGCGCCCGGGGCAGAACAGAATTTTGAGCCCCCCCCACTGTGATATGTAGGGGTGTACACGTACAATGAGAGCATGCTGGGACTTTTCGGAATTGAACTACAAGTCCCAGCATGTCCTCATTGTCCCTATACACCCCCCAAATATTACTCAGGGAACTGAGATATGGGGGACTGTACAGGGACACTGAGGGCATGCTGGGACTTGTAGTTCCCTGTATGATAGGGTATGAGGCTGTAAAATCACTAAGCCGTTTGGTCCCGGTCCTCATATAAACTCTTCAGATGATACCTGCTGAACCCAGATGAACTAAATGGTGTTTTTGTAATAGTACACAGAATAGTTGAAAGTTTTAAGTTCAGCTATTCTGTGTTCTGGAATGGCAGATAGTCTCCTCAGCCGTCTGACACTGTCCTCCTGGCTGGTGTCAGTTTACACGGCCGGAGGAAGCACGGGGGAGACAGAGGAAAAAAAAAAACATGAAATCACTCACCTTATCACAGAGCCGCGGTCTCTCTCTGCAATGTGAAGCTGCTGCACGCTGGGTCCTCATGCCTGAGGCCCCCAGGGCAGCCCCATGATTGCCTGCCAGGGCAGCCCCATGATTGCCTGCCAGGGCAGCCCCATGATTGCCTGCCAGGGCAGCCCCACATAAATCTTTAATTCGCTGAGCCCACTTGTCACTGCCCGACCCCCCCAGTTCTGCACCCAGGGCAGCCGCACCGGCTGCCCCTTGGTTGTTACGCCACTGCTGTACAGATTGAGAGGGGTCTGACCAGGTCAGTTATAGGTCACTGGACATTGTGGTCAAACGCTTGTAACGCCTTCTGGATTGTAAGTTCCACAAGAAAAATTCTCCTTATAGTAGTAATTAACAGTTTTTTTCAACAATAAGCCCAGGTCAAACAAATATACATTTGTCTAGCAAAGTATTTCTTTACAATACTGCCCAAGCATGTATATCATCTTGCTTCCAAACAGCCGGCAGCAACTCTCTCAACTTGGCTTCTCTGAGCTTCCTGTCCAGTACAAGATCACAAGGGACAGCACAGTCTCCAGCAGTTGCCCATCTATTAGCTTGGGGAATGGAGAACTTTGGAGCGGAGAGCAGAGGAGAGGCTTGCAATGCTGTGACTGTGTGTTTATACAGCTTAATAGCACACACAAGGGAGGCTCCATAGGACCCTGCAGGGAATAGGAGCCACCCTAATACAGGCTATCATGGGTAGTGCTCAGAGGACCAGCTGATTTTGCTGGAAGCTAAAACTTTTAAACATTCAAGAGCAGCACTGTAAGTGATTTAACCGTCTTTTTGAAATAGCTTAGAAACCTTTTGACATTGACAACACTTTAACTTATCCTCCCCCCACACTTCTCAGTAAAATGAGAAGTGTGCCTCAATAAATTCCTGAGATCTCACAATAACCACCAACAGTATAACTTTAGCCCCAGAGCAAGAGGCTGCAGCAAAGGCACCAGGCTGTGTGAGACACTATTTATACACACAGCCAAACATTAAGACTACTGGACTAGCTTCAGACTTTAAATGATTGTGTCATCCATAGGCAATAGATGCTGACTCTGGACCCAAAAAAGAGGGAGCCTCTTATTTGAGGGAAAAGGAAGATGAAGGAATTGACAGGAGGCGTACTGTAATGAATAAATACCCACAACAGTTACACTTTCACAGCATACAACAGATTTACATGGCATGTATGCATTGTACATGGAAAAACACATTCAATCCTAGGTCCTCTCACCATAGTTACCTCTCCCCCGTAAACTAGATTACAGATCTATCTATCTACTATATCAATCACAAAATGTTCCTTGTGACCTCTCATTTTGCTAAAGTAGCCTCATTAAAAAATAAATTAATTAGAGGTTGATGGCTATAAATAACAATACGAACTACTCTGGAGATCTGAAAGAAACACAAATACTCTTCCAACAAAGGAAACTGCTGTAACTGTGTAATTAGTATAATGTCCTGGATAAGTACAAGTAATTAGCAGTCCAGGTCACATGCTTAAAGGCTATTCAGATTGCATCTGCAGCTAATTTGCTCATATACAGTATGTGACCTAATTATACTAGAAAAGGATGGATAAGACAGCTATTAAAGGACACCTGCAATCTAAGAGAAAAACTATATTCTGTGAAGGAAAAAGGTATGAAATACAGTAACTGATCTTTTTTCCCTCATTTTAAGAGGGGTTACAACAGCCCCTATCGACCGGTACTGTTAGATGGGATAGCATAAGGAATGGAAAGGGTCACTTATATAGGGAACAAGAATTAAGAAGACATAAGAACGCACAGGGCACAAAAGTGAGGTATAAAATTTGCATCTTTAATTCACCATTTTGCACTTTTAATCATTTTAGTAAGATGTACAACCTGTAAATAAAATATCTCTATTTCTGGACACAATCAACGTTTATTTTTGTTTAAGTTCACATTATTAAGGTAGGTAGGAAAGCCTGTGGCTCCTATGTTTTCTCCTACAGTGCTGCAGCCTTTGGCAGACTCTTCAACATTTGACAATTATGGAAGCATGTGATGTCTGTGTCCCCTGCTTTGCACTGTGGTGCCATCCTCCTACCCCTGTGTTGACAGATGGAACCAAAATGTGTGGTGGAAGACACAGCCATCTGATATTCCCATAAGTATTGAATGCTAAATACTCCAAAAAGAGGTTGCAAGGCTGGTACCATGGGAAGGTTGGGGGTATGGCCTGCCGGAGAGGTACTAGTATTGCACAAAGCTGCTTTTGAAGATTTTTTTACAGATTGACAGGATCACTTTTCCTAGTTTGACAGACAAGCCATATTTTCAGCATACTGCACAAGCAGAACATACTGTAAGCTTTGAATGCAGAATTGCCTCTGTTATGGAACTCTAATGACAATGAAAACAACATAACGCAATCTCAGCTGAAAATCCCTGGTTATATAGCTAGTGTCTATGAACCAGAAACCTTTACTCACTTGTACACAAGTAAATGCACTGTAAATACTGTATTAACACAGATACAACTTCATTAGCCCAAATTGTTATTGATGAAGAATGTCAAAAAAGGATTTGACATCACTCTGCCAACTGAGGGATTATTATCCTTTGTAGTTATACAGCATTAACAAACTGGAATGACATCATATCCTTAACCATAACACATTTCCCTATAGGAGCCCTTTAAGCCAATATTTAATGCTGGGAACGGCAAGCATACAATTTCCATCCTATCACGATTCTTCATCTCTTTAATTATTTCCAGATGTGTTACAAAGCCTTTTAATGTACTATTTGAAATATTCTATGTATTTGGACCAAAGGCAGCAAGATGAGTTGCTTTTTGTACCAGATTTGTAACAGGTTTTAGAAATAAGAAAAATCCTACCACCCAGTCTACAACAAAATAAGCCAGCACCAACAGCAAAACACCACACAAAATTATCCAATGAATGAATGGTCAACTTTGATTTTTGAAAGTCATCCAACTCAGTTTTCTTTCCAGCTTTCACTAACGCTGTGTATACAGCCCTGCAAGTTTAGGCATAAATATTGCTGGTTATCCATCCTTAGATGTGGTGGCCACATAAGTTTCTTATCTTTATATTCACCTGGTGATTCTGCCAGTAGTAGTGCACTTCCTGTCCTAGGGTGACAATGCTTACTCACTGTATGGAATCTATTGAGGAGCAGCATTGTCATCTGTGATCAGAAGTGTGTTAAAGTGACTCTAAACTCAGGAGTTAACCTTAAAAATGCATTCAAGTACCTTAATTATTAACAAAAATGTATCTTATTTGTCTATCACTCGGCTGTTGATCCTCAAAACATCTGTGATTCGGTGCTGACACTGTCCTTCCTTCTGGAGGGTGGCTACCTTTGTTCCCCATGGTCCCTGTTTGCGTTGTAAAGTAGTCACCGCTCCAAGTTTGCTCCTGTGATGGAAAACAATCTCAATACAACTTAGTAAACTAAATGTGAGATTGTAGTCCACTTTTTTGTATTTGTGTTATGCTATGGTTATGACTGTTTCAAGGAGGAGGGTACCTTTAGAATAATCCATGGTGACCATTAATTGGGCTTAGTTATAATGTACGTGGGCTAAACTCCCCACGCAAAAGATATCAGGTTCTATCTGAAATAGACCGCAATATGGCATACAGTCTTTTTACAAGAAACACACCTTTCTTATTTCTCACCAACTTTACTTTGTGCTGCAAATTATCGCTCCTCACCTACTAAACATTATAAAGGTGTCACCATTGGTTTTCGGAGAGGGTTCCCTATCAAAATTCTTGACCGTTTAACTGACCCAAAGCTCGATATTTGTTCCTACAGGTTTCTGTTCATGGTATTGAATACATGCTTGCTAACTGCTACTATCCAAGTCATCTACAGGTTCCTTTTTTGAAAAAGACTATTTAAAAACTTGAGAATTTTCGGAAAGGCAAACTCATTGTAGCTGGTGACTTTAACTTGTGCCTCAATCCAATTGAACTGATTCTTCATCTGGTAAAGTAAGAAATCCTATGTCTCACATGACCTCTTTACGCAGGACTCTACATAAGTGTTAATTGGTTGATGCCTGGCGAATAATCCACCGAGGAGAACATGATTTTACCTACTATTCCCAGATCCATGACACTTGTACAAGAATAGATCTGATTCTGTTAGATCACACACTCCTTGAGTTCCTTATATCTGCCTGCATATTACCCATGACACTCTCAGATCATGCACCTGTCTTATTATCCCTCTCTATACCAATTTCTCTGATTAAATCTTATAATTGGAAATTAAATGATTTCCTTTTGCATGATCAATTAAATATCCATGACTTATCACTTTCATTGGAATCATATTTCCATGATAATATGTTAGACTAAATATATCACGCTTCCTTATGGGAAGCTCACAAAGCGGTTCTATGGGGTAAATTGATCGCTACAGGGGCCCGTCGTAAGAGAGAACGATTGGCGACATTGCAGTCAGTCCTGTATGAGATTCAGCAATTGGAATTGTCTCATGAAACAACTACCGAATCTGAGATTCTTAATATAACGGTGTCTGAGTCAGAAAGACTCGCTCTCCTTCCTCATTTTCCTTTTATTTGGCAGCCAAAGAAACTTCGATATTTAGGCATTTCTCTGATGGCCAAATATACAGACTTATATCCATGTAACTATATCCCCCTGTTAAACGTTATACAATCTGACTTAACCTCTTTTTCTTTGAGGAATTTATCCTGGATAGGCAGAATAAATATGGTTAAGATGATGATCCTCCCAAAGATTGTATTCCTCTTCCAAATGCTACCTATTGATATCCCAGGCTCATATTTTGCATTACTTAAATGGATTGTGTCTAAATACAGTATATTTGGCAAAATCCAGAATTTCTTACCATACTTTGGTTACAGCAAAGATAAATGGAGGATTAGCTCTTCCCGATTTTAACATTTATCATACTGCAGCTCAATTGACAAGGGTGGTGGACTGGTCCTTCAACACCTCTCAGAAGTGCTGGGTATCTTTGGAAATCGCTACAAGTGGAGCCCCACTAGCCGATATTGTTTGGCTTCCTCCTTCAAATAGACCTTTATCTTCCTCTAATCTACTTTTACCTACACTTACTTTACGTACATGGGATTGCTTACATCGTAAATTCAATTGGCCTTATAATTCAATACTTATACCTCTAAAAGGGTCTGATTTTTTTCCCCACCAGGCAAACACGACCCATCCTTTTCTAATTGGGCAACCTCCTCTAAGTTGAAACTATGTGATGTATTAGAAGGTTTACCTTATGAAAAAAAATGGGGCTTGTTCCCTTCTAGACCTCTACGACTGTTTCCTCCCATTGTCTTTCATACTTTTGTAAAACAATAATTCAACTTAATTATGACATCCCCTCGATCTATATGAGCAAATGGGAAATGGAATTCAAAAGCAAACTTACTCCTGATGAAATAAATGTAATATTATCCTTAGCGACCTCTTCCTCTATTGATGTCCCCATGTTGGAGACCAATTATAAATTAATATCCAGATGGCATAATGTCCCTACTAAAATACATAAATTCAATATTTATTACGATCCTAACTGCTGCCGATTATGTGGATATCCAGGTACTTTCAACCACATATGGTGGAATTGTCCTTTGATTAAACCCTTTTGGACTTCGGTCACTTCTATTATTCACAAAGTATGTGGCATACGACTACCCTTAGACCCTTGGATCTGCCTATTTCATTTTACCTCCGACTCGCCTAGCAAATATGGGAAATCTTTGATTTGCTTTATGTTTAAAGGAGAACTATGGGGTCAGTGTTTTTCCCCATAGTTCTCCTTAGGGTAACGGGAGGACACAAACTAGCGTCCTCCCGTTACCCTAAGCTCAGTAGCTCGCGGTATACTGAGATGCCGCAGCCGGAGCGGATCCCGACGTAGATGACGGGATCCGCCCAGCTGCGTGAGTGACAGCTGGCTCTGCCTATCTAGAGGGAGAGCCACCTGTACCCGCCCCCTCCCCCGTCCGTTCCGCCAGTCAGCGCTGGCAGATCGGAGCGGGGAGAGGGGAATCCAGCCCCTCCCCCTGTCACGGCAGAGAGCCGTGACAGGATCGAGAGGGGAGCGAAACTGGGATGGGTTCGCTCACCTCCCGATCTACTGAGCCGACCTGTGACAGTCTCATTGTCACAGGTCGGTTAGAACTATGAGGTGAGTGGAAATCACTCATCTCATAGTTCTCCTTTAACACTGCTTAGTCACTAATACCCAGATATTGGAGGACAACACGAATACCCTCAATATCCAACTGGTTTATAACATTAGACTCTACTAGACTTCTAGAAGAATTGTTGTATTCTAATTGGGATGATTATGCCTCTTTCTATAATATCTGGGCAAGCTGGTTGAACTTTTAGGGCTCAGATTCATACTGTGTTAACTTTATCGATCTAATGAATTTTCATCTACTTTTAAATTGTATCTTAATAAAATGCGATACATCTTCTAATTCTCACTTATTTAATGGGTAACTTTATGATTTGAATAAGTTCAAATAGCATAACCAGAGTTTGTCTTTCCTTTTTTGTCTTTGTCTTTTTTTCATTTGTCATTCCCCTATCTAATTGTCTTCCTTCCTGCCATTTTGTTCCAAGCCTTAATATTTTTCTTATATTATTGGACATGAGTGTTCTTATGTCATACATGCCTTTTTCAATAAATATTCTGTCATCTTTGAATATCTTTATGTGATTTATTTTCTGTTTATTCGTTTCAATTAATAAAAAACTTAAATAAACGTAACAAAAAAACCCTGTGGGGGCTGACTGTCTGGCTGTTTAGCACAGATGGGTGAAACCAATAGACTTCTAATGTATGAAATTGATATTAAATCTATGTGCGCATAGCTATCTTAAGTTTCTAAATAGAGGACGATTCCTTGTCAGTGGAATTGCATTTAGCGGCAGGGGCAGCAGGAAAGGTAAGTATCCATTATCTTAAATTAAGCTTTTCGCAATCACTTTATTGAAGTAACTGTAATTTTAAAGAATATGTGGGCAAATAGAGAATGGGAAAAGAACTACACAGGGAAAGGAAACCTCTTTGTATCTACTATATAGACTGATGCCTACTCTGCTTAATGGTAAATCTGGCCCTGTCCATAGCCTGTTTAAAAAAAAAGTTGATGGTAGCAGTAGTTCATAACATACCCCCCGCACATTTATTTACCAAGATGAATTGTTTTGCATGTTGCTAGTGTGGTAATTCTGCATACAAATGACAACAGTGACAGAAAATTAAAGAAATCGCATTAAAATATTTTGTGGATCATCTGCTCGATTACAAATGATACATAATACATTCCCCTTTAGCAAGCAGGGTTTTAAACCAACAGTGTTGATTTTCCAAGCGATTATCCTGGCAATAATGCTTTTAAGGTGACTTCTGGAGATTCTAAATTCACCCAACAAGTCCTGTCAGCACAATGCCATTTATAAACCTGCCACTTTCAAAACCCGCAATTGATTGATAATAATGAATCTGTCAAAACAACCAAGCAGGACTGAACAAATGACAAATTAATATGTTTGCACTACATGGTGTTTCTCCTGGTGTTAACAGTCTTTAGGGAAAAACGACACAATGTTCAATATCACTGCATTTACTCAGCGCGCACTAAAACGTTTAATGCCACATGCCATTTAGTTCACACTGCAATTAAAGCAGGTAGTCATTTTAACAAAGCAGAATTATTTCAGGACTAAGAAAAAAAAAATCTAAAACGTTACAACTATTTACTGAAAGGAAGGCAACTACCCAAAAGTGTTTGTTGCTATGCTTGGAAACTTGCTATACAATGGTAAACTGCAATGGTGACTCATGTCAGCAATGTTGGTTGAGAAAATAACAAAATACTGCATTGTATGGACAATTTCAGATTGTTCTACATTGTAATATAGAGAAAAGGGCAAAACTACTGATTACAAGATGTGATTTATGGTGCTTGCACAAGGGGTCTTAAAACTTTACCCGTCTCTTCAAAATAACAACAAAGGCACCTTTAGAAATGTTTAGTAATGACAATCTACAAACAGATATTTATAGATAATTTCTGTTTTTTTAATTTTATTTATCTTTATTTTATTATCATTAGCAATACCAATTATCATAGCAAGTACATTCTATGGGCATCTTCAATAAGTTTACTAACTTCTAGATTAATATGGTTATGAGGAGTGGGATAGAATCTGATATAGAAACATTTATTTTTCGTTTTTGACCATAGATACCCTTTAAATACTGAAGTGTTGAATTAAATTGACATTAAAGTCAAACAATGTTTTCCCTCCCCCAATGTTAATGTTAGCACTTACCTTAAATGATGTCTCTTTATCCGATCTTCTTCTTTCCTGATGTTTTCATCTGTCCCTCCAGCGGTGCGGCGGCTCTCCCATCCAGCGCTGACTCATCTGTCCCTGCAGGCACTTCCGATCCCGCAGTGTCTGCATGCGGGTGCACGCGTCCATAGACTTATCTTGCGTCTCTGCTCGTCTCCCGGCCGAAAATCCGAACTGCGCATGGGCCCGCCCCAAGATTCTTTGCGGCCGCCCGAGCAGTTTCGGATTCTCTGGCGGGAGCACACAGTGAAAACGGGGTAAGTTTAAACCGCTGTTAAAGCATTTAAAAAAAACAAAAAACTTTTTGCATATATCTACTGCTTGCTAGATATAGGCAAACAAAATGGAGGGATTAGAACCCCTTTAAGTATGAAAACAGTTTTTAACATTTATCCGCTGTTTTAGCTACTGCTCAACTCTTAATAAAAGGGTTAATGTTTATTTTCTCCATGTGTTAGCACTCATATATTATTATTTTCTCACATTTGCTACCCAGCTGTAGAGAGTCACACTTTTCAAATCTAATTTAGATTGTAATCATTCTGCTTGACGATTATAATTAACACATCTTTATTTTAGAATCCGGCTTCTTACCTTTGACTTGTTAATTGGTTCAGCTCACCTTTTTCTTTTCTCGGTGTGACTGATGCTCTTAGGTGAAAATTTATTTTGGGCTTCGCTTCCTGTCAAGCACAAATAATCTGTGTTGAAGAAACTACTAAACTTAGTTAATTTGTTCACATTTCATTTTTATTTGAACAGAGGAGATCTGTAACTGTTGACAATAGTTTACAACTGTCGCTCGTTATTGTTTAAGCAGTTGAAGGTGTTAAATCCCCTTTCCTGTCCAGGCCATTTTTCAGTATTCAGCGCTGTGGTACTTTGAAATTTATTCTGACATACAACGCTGTACTAAAATAAATGTTATATAATTTTTTTGGGACAGCCTGTGTGTGTTGTAAAGTAGCCACCTCTCCAAGCTTCCTCCTGTCATGGACTACAATTAGCCAACTAATACCAACTACGTTTCGGTTACTGATTTGTATTGAGATTGTAGTCCATCACAGGAGCGAGCTTTGAACGGTGGCTACCTTACAACACACACAGGGACCATGGGGAACACAAGTAGCCACCCTCCAGAAGAAAGGACAGTGTCGGCACCAATTCAGAGATGATTTGAGGATCTATAGCTGAGTGATACACTAAATAGATACATTTATGTTAATAGTTAAGGTATGTGAATGTATTTTTAAGATTTAACTCCCAAGTTTAGTGTCACTGTAAAGAACTCTGGGCATTTTAAAAACGTCCCCTTTCGTTGGGGCTATCCCTGCACTGCAAGGGGTAATTGCTTGTTTTTCTTGATCCTCAGTCCCACAGCCGTGTTGGCACTTCCCTCTCTCCGCCTCTACTTTAACTGTGGAATGTCCCTCTGTGTTCTCACATCTAATGCAAGTCACTGCACCTACAATAGACATGACGTTATCACTGCTCCTTGGACCGCTAGAGCCCAGAGGAGAAGAGGCTGCGGGGACCGGTTTATCAGCTCGGCGGCAACAAGAATTAGGTGAGTATATCTTCTTTACTGCATTGCCTACATTAAATGAGCACTTAACCCTTGCAGTGCGGGGGTAGACCCACTGCAACGGAAAGTTTTTAAAATTCCCAGATGTCTTCTTTAAAAATGTAAGCAGCTATTTTCTAATATTGTTTTAAGTTAGGCAATGTGAATGAGAACATATAACAAATATAAAGTAGGTGTTATCCCAATTTGGCTGCAAAAGTGTAAATACACTTTAGGGGACATAAGGGGTCTATTACACCTCTACGCACCTCTGATACCTCTGCACTTCTCTGAAGCAGAACGAGCACAGATTGTTTAGTATAGATAACCACAGAATGTAGAAGAATCACTTCCACTAAAAAGCTAACAGATTACTATGAAAATATAAACAGACTCCCAGCTGCTATAGAGGTGCTGCCAATGTATAAGCCTTATGTCAATGGCAGTGAAAGTATTAAAAGAGAAAAAAACTTTATCTGCAATACTCGCATTCAATCAAGAGCTGCCCCCTGCACTACCTCTTTTTGCCACTATATGTCCTTATTCTTCTGGATTGAATGAAGGCTAGCAATATTCACGCCACTTTCCCTGAACTCAGGCTATAATGTAATGTTGTATAAATATAGATTGGCCACGTTTGTTATATTTGAAATTAAATAAATAAATATTTTTTCATTAAATTAAATCCATAGTACGTCCCGATCTTTAAAGTAACCCTTGGACCGCCTCGAACTCTTTTGTTTATATAATGTAATGTTGCTTATTGCCTCTATAAACCATCACACAATATTTGCTGAATGTAGAAATTGCATATACTTTGTAAGAGATGCCATTAACTTTTTTACACTTATTTATTATACTGTATATTGGATATTTAGATGACACAAATTTGTACTAAGGGCACACATTCACCTAAAGGGACAGCTTTGCACTGCTTAGAGTTTATCAACATAGTGTAGATAAATGTTGTTAAGCACCCCAGGGAAAGTGTCTATTAAACAGGATATAATAACTAAGCAATTGACTTCACATTTCAACCTAAGTGGCACAAGAAAGACCATCATATAGAAATTGTTCTGTGAGTGAGAGAATGATTATAAGCCATGCTAGAAAAGATAATCTAGTGAAATCGACATGCCAACCTGCATAACCTTGAAGATTTCCATAACTTCAAAGGATAGCAGTTTCACTACAGCCCTCATGAAAGATATTTCAAGCAAGTGTAGAAACTTAGAAACTTCTTTTCATGTTAATATATTGATGGTTTTCCCCAATAGGCTTCAATATATCAGCAATAGACTTGATACTCCGTCAAATATTGAAAACATAGGGAGGTATTCGTAGAGTAAAGCTGTTTATTACTACAAGTATAAAAAAAAAAACAAATGCACTTACACAATGCTGTGTATGAATTAGCATACAATTTCAGCTCTATCCACAGAAAGGAAACATCCAAACAATCGCGGTATCAACAGACTTCGCTCAACGAGTTTGGTCTTGCTGGACGTTTTCAAAGAGTAAAAGCTAAATATTCATTTACTTCTCATCTAATCTTCTGAAAAAACAGCCTGTCAATGGCCAGCCCTATGGCAGCTGTAAAGGAATCAATTTTAATTTCTGGGCTTTGGAGCCTGACCACTTTTTCTCAATGATAGCCAACCAGATCTGCAGGCAACTTACAATAATTGTTAAATACTTCCTCCCCATCTCCCCATCACTGTATCATAAAACTGCAGAAACAGTGTGGTTCTGAATAACCCAGTCCACTAATACCCTGCACATCACTGCCACCTGCCCCAATCTATCGCCTGATGCTGCATTTTACTTATCAGTGGAGTATCAGTCCCTTCTACTCGGGCTTGGACTGCCATGCTGGAGAATTGGATCACTCTGTGTTTCTGCACCCAGCACTCAAATTTTGCTACCTCGCTAAATTATAATTTGGCTCTGCCAGAGAAGCTAATGCAGCAGCACTGTATGGTGGGAGCAGGTGTTCAGGTAAGTACAACCACTGAATCATAACTGATTTTTAATTTTTCTGAAAAAATTGTGATTTGGGATGTTGGTTCTCTGAAACCTTCCCCCCGCTTTCCTATACATTTTCAGTCCAAACCTCTCAAACATTTGTCTAATGGCATGCTACACATTGCTCTTTTCAATCCCTTCAAGGTGCCCCCACTAGTCAATTTTCAAATGTTGGCAACTATGGTTTACATTTACACATTGTCAGGATCCTCCTCGCTGCCTGATTGTCAGCTGACTCTACCTCTTTAGAGCCAGGGCCAGCTATAGCCCCCCCGTCCATTCCTCCAGTCAGCGCTCACTGCAGGGAGAAGATTATGAACTGGGTGATCAGTGGTTTGTGATCGCTCAGTTCTCGAGCTACAGAGCCAACATGTGGCTGCTGCAGTGTCACATGTCGGCTCTAACTATGAAGATGAGTGCATTTCACTCTCCCCATAGTTCTCCTTTAAGTGGAGAATAGCATGGTAGAGAGAGGCAGGACATCCTCTGCTGAAGGGCCTCCTGGAGTTGGATAATAACATGGCAGACAGGACACAGGCAAACAGGACACAAGCAAAGAGATGCAGGTCATTCAAAAAACAGCTGTTAGGCCAGTTCAGTGGAGAATAGCACAATTTGCTGGATACAAGAAAAGAGAAAAACCATTACAGCGTGAGGAAAGCCCTTAGATGAGCTTCAGTTTGATTGGACATCTGGCATTAATATAGTTGAGTTTGACATTATGACTGTCAACATTATGAATAGTATGATAAGAAAATTTGATTTCATTATGTTTTTTGGGTTCTGAAACAAAATATAATTAAAATCTAACATCAGTTTTGTCTGTCTGTTAAGGTTTAGCAAGCAAGCCAGCTCATACTTGGCATATTCACTAATCTGAAATGTAATACAAGTTTACATAATAAGTATTTTGGGCAGGGGCGCCCACACTTTTTCATCTGGAGATTTACTTTTCGAATGACGAGCTCAATGAGATCTACCAACATAAAAACACCTTCATTCAGGGGCGGGAGGTGGCGTGGCGGTGCATTGAAGTCAATGGCGCCGCAGCCACGGCAGCCGTAGTGCGATCGCCCGCACCCGGAACGCAGGGACATTAGTGCCTGCATTCCGGGATAGTGCGATCGGCAAAAATGCTGCAAGCACTGTGCAAGCGATCGCACCTGTGGGCGGGGGGCGTGGCTGCGGTGCCATTGACTTCAATACAACCTCACACCCCTGAACACAGGGAGCTGGCCGGCTTGCATTCCAGTGTGTTCTAGAGGCCGAACACTCTGGAACGCAGACTTTGTGGTGTGAACCGACCCTCTCTCTTGGCTGTCTCTTCTCTCTCTCTCTCTTCGCTCTCTCCCGTTTCTATCTGCTGTCTCTTCTCTCTCTCCCTGCTGTCTCTTCTCTCACTTTCTCTGCTGTCTCTCCCCGTCTGTCTTTTCTTACCTCCACTGCAGCAGCTCCCCAGGTCTCCTCTCTTGAGCCGGCGTCCAGTCCTCCGGTGGTGTTCATGTGGCCGAATGTGGCTGACGTTTGCCTACTTCTGAAGCCACTGGAGGGCTCTGATTTGGTGCTGAATTCTGCTCCATCTACCTACACCTGCTGGTCTTTTTGTCTGTTCTAGCAAAGGAATAAAGACAACATTGTATAATAATGCGAGGAAGCTCAGGTCTGTCCCTCGGTTTAACTCTCTAGGTTCACAGGTTCACTTTCAAACTGCTCAGAGTAGCTTGGAATCTGCACAAAGACCTTCACCAAAGAAATTAATTAAAGGCAAAAAATATATTGTTAAAAATATGTACCAAGTATGGTACCTGAACATCCCTAGTTTTCTAAAATTTGACTGCAAAAGTGGAACTACACTTTAAAGCAACCCTGCCATTATAAAAAATATCCCCAAACAGGGCTACCTGCAAAAGAAGATAAAGGACGGGTTTCCACATCTCCACAACTGAATTGTTGAGTCTCCAGGCCAGAGACAACCTGGTTTTCAGAATCAGGCAAATCAGTTTGTCCACTGACTGATCCGATTTGTCCCATGATGACAGGATGTTATGTTGCAGTTTTCTGGTATAGAACTGGACAAACAGGACTGCCTGGTATGAGGCCCTAGGACTCCAGTGCAGAAGCGATGTTGGGCAACTCCTGGACTGGGAAGCATAAATCTGGGAGTGGAGAGTTTAAGGTTTCTCTTGAGGAGGAAAGACCCAAATACTCCAGGTGATAAGTTGGATCCAGCACTGACTTCTGAAAGTTCAGGTTCCAACAAAACTTTTCCAAGGTTTGAACTAGCCACCATACATTGTTAGCTAGAACTTGACTGCTCCCTCAGGAGAAGATCATCCAGATTTCCCACAATAAGAATGCCCTGGGAGCGTAAAAAGGCAAGCACGGGGGCCAAAACTGTGGTAAAGTGGCAGAGTGCATAAGACAGTATTACGAAGCTGGTCTGGGAGACTGGATGGTTGAGGAGGCTTCCCTTGCACCTTGTGTCTAAAAGCCTTTGAGGATGGTGACAGAGGCCAGGCAGACACCGAGTGGCACGAGTGCCAGTAGTTATGAAACCGTGCAAGTAGAAGGGTAATCCAGAATTCAAAGTCGAGGCAAGCCGAGGTCAAAATCCAGGAGGTCAGTTGCAGTACCGAAGGAAGAGGAAGAAGAATAATCAAAACAGTCCAGGGTCAAAAAGGCAGGCGGCAGTCAAGGCAGGTAGTTGAGGCAGGAACGGGTCAAAATCCAGGCAACGGCAATCTAATATTCAAGACAGGAAACAGGAGACACAACACAGACAGGAGCTGATAAGACAATCCAGCAAGTAAGTGACAGGCTGGCTTGGTTTAAATAGGGAAGTGAACTAATCAATTATGTCACTTCCTGTGCGCCTTTGGCAAATTTTTCTTAGAACACGCTCCATCTGCGCATCACTTCCTGTGCACCATACTGCGTGTCTTTCTGTGGGAAGTGGTCGTTGTGCGCATGCGCGTATTCTTCTGCCTAGCGGTACTTGGCGCATGCGTGGAACGGGCATGGTGCTTACAGACAGGCTGAATGGTAGGGCCACGAGCCTAAAGTGTTGTGGACCAGCAAAGTAAAAGAAGGGCTGATGCAGTGGAAAAAGAGGCCATAAATCCTCAGATGGGTTGGAAAATCCAGAGGTTTTCCAGTTGATTGTGATGGGTATTGGCATCACATAATAATCACATACCGTCTTGCTTACATTTTCCTTTACCTTTTGACATACAATTTTACCAGATTGATGCAGTTTGTGTTTCATCTAATGATCCTATCATACATCTAAGTGATTAAAACAGTTGGACTGGACGGTTGGTGCGTAGATAGCCAAAGTGGTTCAATGTTTAAAAAATAATAATTTCCTCGGTCAGAAAATTTACATGTTTTGTGGAACTTTTTAATCTGTCGGATAGAAAAATATTGCAATACAAATCTGTTTCTGCCCCTATATGTGTGTTATGCAATTATACACAAATAAAATGACACATTCACTCATTTTAGTTGTTCCAAATGTATCTTCCAGATTTTACACTCATGTACGGGAAACTAAACTCCCCAGACACTCGTTAACATTTCAGAAATAAATAAATAGGTAATACTGGGTTTAAACCCAATGCTTATTAAGCAAAGTTATTCTGCAGACCATGTGTGACTGAGGAAATGTTTTGCTTGTGTTCCTATGAGGTGTAGGGCTGAAATATAATGAATGCAGCAGTAATCTTCAGAACTGAGTTTCCAATGATACATTACTGCTCTCCCGGAGGACTCTAAATGAAGATTTAGCTTTATGTAATCACAAGCAAATAGAATTATATTGGAAATGTCTAAGCGCCCATTAATTCCTCAGTAAATGTTATGTATGCTTTTAGAACAGAAAGTACACATTAACTGAATTTAAAATTGGTTGTGTTAGTTTTACAAGCAGTAGAAGTCAGTACTTGGCTTTTGTATAAAAATGCTATAACATACTGTATATAAATGCTACACAAGCCATATTTAATATGATGTTATTAAATTCAGGCTGAGCTTTGTCCATATTGGCAAAGACACAGATGTTATACTTGCCTTCTCTGCACAGCATACATGACTAATGTTTTGCCAACATATATAAGGCTCTTTGTTAGTTACCTGGTAAGAAATCTTTTTATGTCACATTTTACTGGCACTGTTCCATCTCCTTTAAAGGGAACATGTACCTTAAATAGTTCCAATCCCTCACCCCTAGAAGACTTTTTGAAATTGGGTGAGGTCAGTACAGACCTCAGATGTAGACTTGAGTGAGCCAACACATACACAGTTTATTACAGAACTGCTGTAATGCTGACCTTTGCAAACAGTACCCAGCCCTTGGCAGTTGTATGAAGAGAGTCACATCTGCATCTTAGCTTTGTGCATCCAGTGCTACATAACGGCATCAGGCAGGTGTGTGAAAGGGGGCTAGAGTCTTTTTTTTCAAATGCATTTTTACCCTTTACGTGACAGAGTTAGATTAATATTAGTTGGATCTATAGTAATATAATTTCTGCTACACTAAATCTGTCCATACAATAGTTGTTCGGGCCACCTAAGACTGTCTCTTCTAGGCATTAGACATTTAGTCTTTTGGCAGTTTATAGAAACCTGATTATACATTCAATTTCCTTTTATGTTCATATTGCAATGACCCCCTAAGGGGCTGCTGAGTTTTACAGGTCCACGTAACCTTTCTACAGGTGGTTTGACATTTCAATGGTGAAAGAATGCAGCCTTGTATTCATTGCGTTCATTTCTTTATTTGTTGATGAGTGTTGCAATGCGGTGATTTGTGTTGCAACATGCTGCACTGAAAAACTACTGCATGCACATTTTTCAGTGCACACTACCGCAACTGCATTCAAAATAAGTATTTTTGCCTTGTCTGTGCATAGGGACTGCATTTGACAAGGCTGCCAACGCAGTGCCAATGCATCTGGTGAGCCCTAAATTGCATAATTGGGTAATTGCTCTGCATAGTTCTCTTTGCAAAGAAAACCCAGTTATGTGCAAGGAAAAATAAAATGGATTATTAGTAGTGCATGATTACAATAGCGTCACAAGGGCGGTGCGGCCCGCATCCAGGTGACACCATTGCACCCCCTCTAAAAAGTTGGGCACTCGGTCATGGACCGATAGCCTGACGGTGTCAGGAGAGAGGAGGGGACCCGGCGGCATACCTCATCCCTCTTCTCTCTGCCATCGTCCATCAGATGGCCGCGCATGCGTGATGCGCATGCGTGATGACATCATCGCGCACGCGCGAGGTGACGACACAGCGGGGTGTCACCCAGTCTGGAGACCGGGTGACACCCGGCCTCGGGACGCCCCTGCATGTATAACTGAAGTCAGCATAGCTTTACTACATTGACTAAGCTAAGCAAATTTTTGGGTTGGGTATTTAAAGTAAACACTCATTCACCTAATTCGCTAATCTACACGTAAATTCACAGTGCAAAGTTAACATGATCTTCTCCTTTAGTAAATCATTATCTTACGTTGTGAATAAAAATAATAAAGGTTGTCAATAGGAACACAACTGGGGAAAAAAAGAGTTACCAAAAAAACAGGATGATTTCAGTACCGTTACTGTCACATGCTACTAGCAGTACACATTTAAAAGAAGCAAATGAATGTATTTAACAATGCTTTCTCTCCCTGTATAGTATTGGACAGGGATTGATACTTTGTAATTAGTACTTCAGATAAGTAAATCCTTCCACAGTAAATTAGCACCTCCCGGAGACAAAGGGTCCTTTGCCAAAGCATAATAATGACATTCCTCATGTATTTGTGAAGAATAATTCCTAGATTCAGCATGGTAAAACTCCCTCTGAATGGATCTTGTTTAATTACAAGTCACAAATATAGCTCTGGAGCTCTATCTTTATAAAGTCAATTTTAGCAACTTTTCATTTATTATGAAACCTACCTTGTCATAAAATCACAGCAATTAGAGGGATATTTAAGCAAACCATTGGCGATGTGTAAACTATAAAGTGCCAATCGGTTTTCCTTTAACTTCACACAGCGAATAAAAGAACACAGAAAAGCCACAGATGGAATTTGTCAAAGCCTTTTTGTTTTTTTCCAGTTTGTATAAAAGCTGCGGCTGCCAGGTCTATAAATGAAAATAACCGTCTATTTTTAGTGGAAAGAAACTGCGCTGGAAAACTAAACGTGTGCTACTAAATGAACTGAATCAAGCGTATAAAAGCAATAGTACAGCTCCTAAAGGCCAAGTTTGCCCAGGATTTTTCGATTTGGGTGAAGTGAAAGAGGGTTCTATCACCTGTCAATACTTCACTGTTGTCTGGGATCCCCACAGGACCATAACAGGAGCTCTGTTTTTTTAAGCTGAGCTACCACTGTCACCAGACAAACTGAGAGCAAGAAGGTTAGAGACTTGTCTTTGTTTTGACCAGTCAACTCTAGTCCTCTGGGTTTCCTATAAGTGCATGTTATGAGACTCTCAGGGCCTGTTCACACTAGCCATATTTTAAAATGTTTACCAAGAGGCTAGTGTTCTCTGAGGTGACAGTGGCCAACCGCTGTGCCTTGCATTATCACAATGCAATTTACTTTTTTTATTTGGAGTTTACATATTGTACCCCCATTTAGGTCACCACACATCAGCATGGTGTACTGCACTATGGTACGTTGCATTGCCATCCAGTGCGCTGCAGGAAAATGCAGCATGTATGCAGTGGTGTATTTTGGTTTTGTGCTGCCCTAGGCAAGACTAAACTCGGGCACCCCCCTAATCTAAATTTGCCCCACCCCTTCCTGAACCTGTCAGTCGCTGGATACAGCACGCACGCTGTATCCAGCTTCTGACAGATTGTGCTATTAGCGTAGTGGGGAAGCCTACTGTGCATTTTGCTTATCCTGTCACATGCTGGATACAGTGAGCACCTGTTTAAACAGTAACAGGCGCAAGCTGAATCACTTCTGCCAGCGTCGGAGAGAGCAGACTGAGCTCGTTGGTGGATTCTGGTAAGGGTCATTTATTTTATTTTTCTCTTAGGCAGGTGAGGCTCTGCCTCATTGGTTTGGGGGCAGTGTTTTTTGCCACCCCCATGGAAAGTGCTGCCCAAGGCAAATGCCTAGTTTTCCTTGTGGTAGATACGGCTCTGCATGTATGCATTTTTTGCAGCAACTGCCGATTACACCTGCATTGCAGTATAAAAAGCGCAAACACAAAATAATGTTTTTTTATTTTTTTTTCTACAGCTCTTCACACAAGTGTGAATGGGCCCTCAAAAAAGATTGTTTGTGAGATCACACTTTTTACTTAAAATGTATTCTATTCTATTTTTACTTAAAATATTTATTCAAAATAAATAACATTTATAGAGGAGCCCGTTTACTTCATTGTGCTGTGGTGCCATACATTTTGATAGATTACCAATTGTTGCCTCTTTTTCTTGTAAGGTAACATAGAATAAACAAGCTATAACTGTGATATGAAAACATTCAATCTTGAAATAAGATTCTCCAATGCGATTTTTCTACACAGAGTACATTACAGAGGATGCATGTCCAGATTTTGAAGTGTAAGACGAAAATGACTTCCTAAGCCCTGTCTCAGCTGTAAATGAAAGCCATCTAAGGGAAGAAGAGAAAAATCAGGGAGGGTCTAACTAAAGACTGTACCAGCTGAAATGAAATATGGATGTCAGTGGATACCACTACATGAACAACAATACTTCAACAAAGGTGAAACTTACACTATGTGGAAAACGACATATGTATTACAGACAAGCATCACTGCCCACAGAAAAGTAAAAAAAAAAACAATGAACTTTAGGGTTGTTTTTTCAGGGTTAAATTTTAATTATGCAGCTGTGCCCTTACCTAGCAGTTGGTAAAACATACAGAGAGATCCTCCTGCCTTTGTTCCAAAGAGCACGTAATACCTTGAAGAAGATCAAACTCTGCCCCAATCCACCCACCATGGAGAAATGTTTTGGGTGGTTTTGCCCTATTTTCTTTTTTTATATCTGTAAATATTATCAAGGATATTGTCATGGACAAACACCCTTGGGATGTGTCACCATATAAGACTGTAGAAACAGGGACACGGCACACCAATCGCTGGATCCCCTTTCTCAGGCAAAACATGACCACATGTTTTGCCTGAGGAAGGAGATCTTGCGAGACTCCCAAAACGTTGCACCAGTGTGATATGATGCATCTACGTCAATAAATAGACGCATTTGAACTGCATTTGGAGTGCCGGTGTCCCTGTTTCTATCTATGCATGTAACGGTTGCGATCTGTTTACTACCGCAGCACACATCCGATTCCTTTGGAGCAAGCGGTCAGCAGTGCGATGGGTCCATGGACTTTCACCATATAAGACTGGGTTCACAGTTCAATACTGCAGAATGCATCTCTGATTTCATAACTGCAGAGGCTGCCCAATGTCAGCACTACAAGAAGTGTTGTGAAATGTCTAAATCTAGTGGGATTGTCATTGTAAATCAGCTGATCTTGACCACCTAAGCTACATGAAAAAAATGTTATCCTTATGCTAAGGAGCGATTACCCTTTTGGAAGTCATCGCAACTCCAACTCATTAAATAAGTTGGCTGGAAATTAGATGTTTACCAACAGTAGCATGAGATAAAACTACCTGTGTGATGCAGGCCTAAACCAGACAACCGGAATAATTTGTTGTCAATACTCAACTTCTTTGAAGGAGATATATGGTGTTTTTGTATTCTTTGTTATGTTCAGTGGTATTTTTTGACCACCTTAACTTTTTAATCAGGTTAATACGGAAATGTTAGGTTGAATATTTCATATCTACCACTTGTAACAGCACATGCTTATAGTGACACTAAACTCAGTAGTTAAATCTTTAAAATGCAATTAAGTACCTTACCTAGTAATAAAAACGTATCTTATTTGTGCATCACTTGGCTATAGATCCTCAAATCATCTCTGAATTGGCGCTGACACTTTCCATCCTTCTGGAGGGGGGCTACTTTTGTTCCACATGGTCCCTGTGTGTGTAATAAAGTAGCCACCGCTCCAAGCTCGCTCCCTAAAAAGTGAGATTGTAGTCCATGACACGAGCAAACTTGGAGCGGTGGCTACTTTACAACGCACACAGGGACCATGGGGAACAAAAGAAGGAAGGACAGTGTCAGCACCAATTCAGAGATAATTTGAGGATCTACGGCGGAGTGATACACAAATAAGTTGCATTATTAATAGGTAAGGTACTTGAATGCATTTGTAAGATTTAAGGAATGTTATAAATGGGTTCAATTCAGCATTAAATACGTTTTTTAGAGGACAGAACCATTTAAAAATATGTGAATAAAAATGTAAAGTTAAATGTAATAATTTGTATTCTATATAAGCCAATTGCAGAAGTCATTATTGACCAATAGGTGGAGCCAAAACACCTGAAATTAAAACAAACCGGATAGGGTCAGCATTAACTGTACCCTGTAAATGTTAGATTGTATCTAAAGGATGTGTAACGTATTTAACCATCATCAAGATATTTACTTATCATTTCCAGGCATACACGGAAAAATGTGTTTTGAATAAAAATAACTTGTGCTAAATGATATGTTAATTTGAGGAGATCATGCGTGCAGTGTTCAGGCTCCTGCAGACTTTCTGTCCCATCCCCTGTCCCTATTGAGGTACTGACTTTCAGTTACATAGACAGGAGGAAGTGCCAATGGACTACAAGTGTGGTAATGACACCGCACTTGCACTCCAGTAGGAACTACAAGTCCCTCTTGCATGGAGGGAGGGGTTTGGAGGTAGATGGAACTTTTGAGAAGGGATAGTGGGGAGTTTGTTTATGTGATCACGTTTCACCCTGAGTATGGGTTACCCTGAGTTATTCTTTCAAATCCACCCATACATACAGTTACGCTCCTTCCTTGTGCTCCCTTTTTGCTCAGTTACTCCACAGTCCTAACCATGACATGGCCTTCACCTCATTTGACTTGTCAAGTCAATTGTTGTAAATGTCAACATAGAAAATGCGTAAGTGCACGTACAGGAACAAATATTTATGCAAGCATACATTTTAAATACTGTGTTAGCATTTGTAGTGAATCTAAGTGCAACTGGTTTACATTGGCCATTTTAGGTTGGGAAGAAACTGGAGGGTTCCCTGTTGTTCTCCTAAATGGGATTCTGGACAGGAAGTAAACCCTCTAGCAAAATATCTCTCCCTAATTTCCAGTTTTGGTAACCCTGACTTTCAAATATACCTGTGATGTTATTATGAGCCAGTGTGAAATATGTACTTTCTGCACCATTACTGGTAGGGCCAGCATAGGTCCTTCTTTCTCACATGTGTAAAAAAAGACAAACATATTATAATGTTGTCCAGTACAGAGGCAAATGTAATCCCAATTCTGCTTACACTGTACTGCTGGGCACAGCCGGGGATATTACAACCTATATTACTCCTGAACAATATGTGGTAGTTCATAACAGTTTTCAAGAGAACATTTTATTCCCAACTCAGTCCCATACTGCTTACTTAATTGGCAGAGAGCAGGTAATCAATACAATAATTGGCTGGCTTGGCAAAAACATGGACACTGTCCTGCAGTTAATATGTAATTGGCTTTTCTGCAGTCTCTATCAGGGTGCTTTGGAAAAAATACGAAATGCAGCTTTCTAAAATTAATTGGATGCAACTTGTGGGGCTGCCTTGCCATGGTTCCCATTTGTACGTCTAATAATATTGTAAAGAAAGTAGGACGCTTACCCTTTCTCCTGCTTTTGCTTTTTTTCCGCCATGATCAATAAGTACACAAATGGTATTTTGAACAAAGGGTCTTGGAGTATTAAGGCATTTGAAAGAACTATTAAATTTATACACAACAACCTGTCCAATTTTACTTTACTCATATTCATAGTACAGTGGAGATTATGATTTTAGGGGGGTGCAGACAAGCTGTTCTTTTAGTTATCTTAACACACAGGGTGCCCAACATTACTACTAACACAAAGAACGACCACTCATTTTATTTGGAGGCAAACTTATACACAGCCCTCAGCATCAGACAAATTGTTTCATCGATCCCTCAGCCCAACCCAGACTTTAATTCTTTGTTATTCCAGCATAATCTGGACTTTTACCAATGGAGTGGCACCTTCAACTTCCAATTCTTTCTCACAGACATAAAATAAAGCAGGTTTCAGGTGGGTGTGAGGAGGGGGATTGGGATGAAGGTGTGTTCCAGCATGGCGGTAGTGGGAGGGTGAATTGCTTGCAGCACGGCGAGAACGGCATGGGGGAATGGAATGCTTACAGAGTAGTGAGTGTGGATGGGTGCAGTGTTTTCTGAGTAGTGGTTGCGGGGTGGATGGCGAAGTGCAATCAGAGTGTAGTTGGGGGACAATTGCTGGGAGTGTAGTGAGGGGGTGTGGGTTTTGTGCTGGCAGAGTTGTCTGAACAGGGGAGTGATTGCAGGAAAAGTAGAGAGAGCAGGGATGTGTAGTGGTGGGGGGATGTATTAGTGAGTTGATGGGGTAAATGTAGTGCTGGCAGAATGGGGTGGGAGGTTTGATTGCTGGTAGAGTAGTGAGAGTGGAGAGTGTTATTGCAGGCAGAGTGGTGAGAGGGAGGCTACAAGTGGTGAAGGGAGAGGGCTGGCAGAATGGTGAGATGGGGGTTGAGGCTGGCAGAGTGGGCTTATCTACCTGTTTCCAACACTTTTTCTTATGTTTGTCATTCTCCTCCTTCACTGCAGCAGGGGCTGGAAGAGTGGTGAGAGTACATGCATAGGAAGAAGTGCTGCATGTAATTGAGTCAGTATAGCAGCAGCTTTAGACACTCCACTCAGCGCTACTGCAGCTCCTGTCAGGCCAGTATGGCAATGGCCATGTATGTGTGGTAATGGCTCTATTGTGCCTAAGCCCCAAACCCTAGGCATGTGCAGTAATGACATCAATGCTGATCTTTATTGCTCATGTATAGAATATTGCTGCACTATTGCTAACAGTAATTCCCTGATGCACATGTGTGGGTCTGCTGCAACTGCAAATGTTCTGTCTGGTCTATGATGACAGAAATATGGCAACATAATTCTGTGTATTCTCAGTAGCAGCTGCAAAAGTCTGCTTGCGACCATGCATGCGACTCCAGCACCAACTACTTGCTTTACCTTTCTCCTTCCTCTCTGAAAAAGAATGCTCACTTATATACTCAGGGCCGGATTTACTCTCCCTGCTGCCCCAAGGCCAGTCTCCGCAATGCGCCCCCCTGCCACCAATGGAGAATGCCAACCAGATAGCTGGGGTTGCAGGGTTGGTTTTAAATTTTTTATTGTTTATTGTTTTTCTTTTACTTTATCACTTTTTTTTAAAACTTTTTTTCATTTTTATTTATCTTGCCATCTTTTAAGGGGAAGACTGCTCTCCCCTCTCACTGTTTGCATGGTGCGGCAGGGTTAAAAGTAACCCTGCCGCTCTGCTCACCGGGAGATGGAGCTGGAAAGGATGGAGCCAGCATGCATAGAGGTATGTGCAGGGGAGGGGCCGGGTGAGGACGTACCGGCTGCAGTCTAATTACAAGTGATCTTGCTGACATCGTCAAGATCACTTGTAAACAAACAAGTGGCTTCCCAGTTGTACATTTAGCCCTGCTTGCCCAAAGCAGGGCTAAATGTAGAAAACAAATTACAGCCCGCCGCCTGGAACTCCATGTCCCGGGCATTGGGAGATTTGAAACATGCCCCTGTGTTCCCCGCCGCCCCGAGGCCCTGCATACACTCTGATATGAGGAAGGTCAATTTCATCTGCATATCAAACTTCCTTCCTGTGTCCATAAACACCTCCTAATACATAGGACGATTTGATATCTGGTGTATAAATCTTGCTTTCTTAAAACCCAACTCAGCTGCTTTTAAATGTACTCATGGGGCTCCCCCTGTGCTGCATAGGTTAAGTGCTCCTTTGCTAGAGAGGAAGAAATAAATACAAATTCTTACTTTACTCCTCTTCTCCACTGGCCGACATTACAGGTTATGGGCAGGACCTTGCTAAATTCCCAGGCAGATAAAAGAGTAAACATGTATTTTAACTAGGGATGCACTGATACTTTTCAGATACTAGTGCTGATACTTGGCATTTTCACGAGAACTACCAGGGTTGCAGTGATTGCAGCTGGGACCTGGCTCTGGCGCTCCACCACTGTCCTGAAATCATTAGTCTGTATTGTTTTAGAAAAACTGTCACATGACACTAAACAAAAATGTATCAGTACTCGTATCTGTGAGTACTTGGGCAAGTATCAGTACTTGCAAAAATGGTATCGGTGCATCTCTTTATCTATGTTTATTTAAAATAAAATCATACATTAAAACAGATGTGTCCACATCAGTGGGCTGGACCCTGCGGTATGCCACAGGGCACTGTTTTCTCCCTGTTTTATAACCAGAAAATGCCAGAGGAGATGGGATGGAGAGAGTCCAACCTGACTCGTATTGTTCTTGTTATATTCAATATATACTTTATATTCTCTGATATTGTTTGAGATGATGTGGTTTGAGATGTTCCCATAGCTCTGTCTCATTACATTAATCGTCAGGTTGTTTTTTGCCTTGGATCGATGTGCGGCCATGTGGCCCAGATACTATGTGTATATTCTCTGTATCCCGCCTCTTTGTTTATAAATAAAGAATAAAAAAAAAAAACAGAGATGTACAAATCCCAGGAGCTCCGTGTGCTCCTTACCAATGACAGCTGCCTCCTAACTTTTGAATTTTTCTCTACTCTAATCTTGGAGCTGGAAAAGTATCTGTACTTGTATCGAATACGGTACTTGGTATCGGTGCATCCATAATTTTAACCATGTATTTAGTTGTTTCTGTGTAGGGACTCAGTTGGACATATAGCAGGGAGGCCAATCTCCTCTCCCTTACTTTTGGCATAAAGAACTGTCATCCAGGATGAGCAGATAAAGACATAGTGGGGATTTCTCCTATCCTTCTTCTAACATTAATGAGTAAAAAATGCAAAATAAGCAAAATGAGCCGAATCAAAATAGTTCAAAGAGGGATGACTTTAGGACAACTGCAATCAACAAGTGCCAAAGGGGAACTTTCAGAAGCTGTTTTTGAAAGCTCTGAGCCACAGCTTTTAAGAATCTTTTAATCCAGTAATATTTAGCAACTCTCCTGTGTACAACTTTACAGCACAGGGATGCACCTCTTTATTCGGGCATCTCTGCAGAATGTTGAGGCCTAAACCAACAATAGATGTTTCTAGTACATCATAACATTTTCAGGCAGGGGCGTCACTACAGGGGGGCAATTGCCTCCCCTAGGTTATCACTTGCCGTGTGCCCCCCCCCCCCCCCCCACCCCCACAAAACGAAAAAAAAGAAAACCACTCCCCGG
>NW_017306395.1:1604950-1609384 GCF_000935625.1 Nanorana parkeri
AAAAAATATGTAAAAAAAGTGAAATAATTTAAAAAATAAAAAAATAAAGTTAAATTAATAAGAAGTAAAAAATATGTAAAAAATATGTAAAAAAAATAAAATAAATAAAGTTAAATACATAAAAAGTAAAAATGTAAAAAAAAATACAAAATACAAAAAAATTAAAGTTTAAAATTAAAGTAACACACGCCAACTAAAACCTACTTACAACCCACTCCAGGGGGGATAACACCCCCATTTTTTGCCAGTTGGCGTGTATTTATCTGCCCTCTACAGGGTAATTGGGTTTCAATTTACCTTCTAAATTAGAATGATCTCTTTATAAACTTAATATTTGGATATACATACATATCTCTTAAACGTTGTATAGGCTTGAAGCTATTGTAAATCATGCAAACCATGTATATGCATTTTATGCTCTCTACATTCCATAAATTGGGTAGAGTTGGATGCATGTTTATGTTTATATTATATATTGTATTGTACTGTCATGTATGTATATTCCATGCTATTTTTTATTACTCATATTAATAACATCTAATTAAAATTGAAATCAGGTTCTTGTACTATATATGAATTTGCCTTTCCAAAGTTTATATTCTACATGATTGGTGATATATATATATATATATATTCTTTGACATAGTTGCTTAAATCTCACTAAAAATGATTGTGGTCTATGTATGCAATATAAAAATACATGCATAAATATATAGTATATGTGTATAATGGGAACCTATGTTGGTGCAAACTATGAGACTGCATCTAGTCTGACATAATTTTAATTTACTCTAATTTCCTTGCATATACCATGGATAACACTGACTATCTGCCATGGTAGGATCCAATTTCTGATATGATCGTTTCCTCAGTGCTTTATTAATTCCCTTCCCTTTGTTCGTTTATGCTTTTGCGCATGGGAATCGTGGGTGCGTATTGGATGGCCTGCTTGTCAGGCCTTTTAGATCCCTTTGGTTTTGGGAGCCTGGGAGATGCGCGCTTGCATCATCACGTGCGCGCGTCTAGGGGCTCTCCCACCTACGCACCATGCTGAGTGCCGTGGCTCCGCCCCTTTGGGGGCGGACCTACGGAGAGCAGCATTCATGGATAGCATATAAATGGCCACATATGCGGTCATTCCCTATGCGGCACTCGTGAGGAATATACTAGAAGTTGGCTACACCAGGCAACACTGTTCAATTGCAGTTGAAGTCTCATTCTTTTATAATGGTATTGGAAACAGGTACTTACTTATGTTTGGCACCTGGGCACTGATTGCACTTGCACTTTGTGAGTGGTATTTTGAGTTTCACTTATGCAATCACTGCGCGCCGTGGCTCCGCCCCTTTGGGGGCGGACCTACGGCGTGCAGCATTCATGGATAGCATATAAATGGCCGCAGGTGCAGTCATTTCCTATGCAGCACAGTGAGGAACACACTAGAAGCTGGCTACACCAGGTAATACTTTTGATTTGTAGTTGAAGTCTCATTCTTTCACAATGGTTTTGGAAACAGGCATCTACTTATGTTTGGCACCTGAGCACTGCTTGCATTTGCACCTTTTGAGTTTCACTTATGCAATTTGTTGTGACTGTGCATGTTGCCTAGTAGGCATAGTCTAAAGCTATGCTCATTGAGCAAGATGCTCATTGAGCAATATGCATAGTCACAAGACTGCTTTTGCACACACAAATACGAGTATTTTGATAATTGAAGTAATTATCCACAACATTTTTAAACTTCATTCGTTTATCATTCAGACATATATACACAATCCCTTATAAATTTTACTGTCACTATTCAATACTATGAATATTATACAAATAAAATTAATATGTTATCTATATCACCGCACACAATTATTCACTCATCATTTCCATTAAATCATTATTTTACGTATATCTATTTGTGCCTGTTCAATACAAACCTCTTTTTGTTGCCCTCGACTTGTTGTGGCTGCTTTGCTTTCCTGACACGATTCCCATGCATGACTACTTTTATTTGAATAGAGGGAAAACATACCTGAGATACTCGGCCCCCTCCATTTTTAATGTAGTGATGTCGACTGATGGTCCTTCTGGACTCCTCCATGTAAGCTTGTTAATATCCATGATATTATAATGTGTATATATGTTTGTTTTATATAAGAGTGTAGTCTCTGATTTGCCTTAAATGGGTTCTCTCTCATTTAGGATATATAATTTCCCCTGAAGAAGCCCAGTCGGGCGAAACATGTCGGGTTTTATCTGAATGAGTCATCTATTATGTCCTATTTTAATTACAATTGCTGACTTGATGTGACATCTACACTGCATGTGAAATAGACCAATTAGTTTTTAACTCTATTTATCTATTTTCAATTATGTAATAAATGAATTCATATTTTTATACAATTAGAGAGTTTATAGTATTTCTTAAAAGCCTCTCCCCTTTCGGTAATTGCATACCTTAAGGTGGAATCTACTCTTTGTATTCTTTTTAGTCAAGTATTTATGAGATACTAAAGCTGATTTGCTAAAAAGACTTCAGGATCTTCACACAATAAGGTGTGTTAATATTCACTCCAATGATCCTATCATAATAAAAGCAAATCCCGGTTTAGTTATCTCATCTGTATTCAAAGTTGGCAGGAATTTGTTTTTCACATGATTAGATTATTGAAGAAAATATTCACACAACTGAGTCAGGATTCTCAATTTTTCTTTAGTAAATCAGCCTCCACATGTAGGCAGATCCAATGAATTACAATATCACTTTTACAAACTTTTTTGTCCCCTGTAAATGCAGATCTACTATGCTTGTGACCACAAGGTGGCAACATTTTGTTGTATTTAAACAGCATTTGACAACATCAACCACAGCGTAGAAATGCTGCATAGAAAGTGCAGAAAACCCCATAAAGCAATTATCTGTGTTTATTCAGTCTGTACAGTGAAAACATTATATACGTCTCACAGATTTTTACACTGCCTAAAATATTACATAAGGTATGAAATACAATAGCCATAGTAGTAGAAAGCTAAATCTGAATTCCAGAGGGATATAAAAACACCACTTATTCCAGCTATATGTTCATTAAAAATAAATTAGAGGAGATCTCCGGGAACCATAACTAGAAAGGACAGTGGAGGGTAAGTGTAAAGTGTTGGTTACAATTAATTCTAAACTATCCTTTACAAGTTATTGATCTCCATAAACAGTACAGTGCTCACAGTGGTGCTTACCTGGTACACTTGGTATTTCCTGAATAAATTAGATGCAGCACTGGAAGACTAGTGTACCCCATTTACAATGCAAATATATTTACTAATATAACATTTTATATTATTATAATCATACAGAAATTCCAAATTTGCAGATTAGAGTATATGAGCAGCATCCGTGCATATTTATCAAAGTCTCCAGTCCTGTATTTATAGATTTCAAAACGCTTAACAATGAAAACAAAATCAGAATACAGACCAAGCATCTACTACTGAAATGGTCCATCCCTCATATCTTAAAAGCAAATGACAGTTAACCTGTCAGCACATTCTAAATGTCACCAGAAATGAACAAGAAGCCACTTAGAGATGACCACGTGAATAGTTACATACAGCAAAGTGGCTCAGGAGCCCCAAGGCATAAGATTCTATGTTACCCAAATCTTGACCAGCTCCTACAGTCAAGAACTCAGGGCCACCCTTACTGCACCCACATATTACTCAGGGGCTGTCTATCATGGTTTTGAACCAGTGCTGAGGCTTGGAATGGGATAGGCACAATAAGAAGCTGATCAATAGCATTATGAATCACCTCTGGTTTTAGGATTTCCCCAAAGAAGCTTTACAAGGCTGCTGTATATATCTGGTTATGGTTTAGAATATTAAAAGCGAATACAGCTTCACTTTAAGAGAATATAGAGGTCTTCCTACTGAGAAAAATTGTGGTAGAAAAATGTGGTAGATATACATATAGGAACGTGGTCGGAAATGCATGCACATTCAAAATGGCATCGTGATCTGTGACAAGCAGTATGTACCAATGCTCGTCTCCGCTGGCAGTTCACGGTTATGCTTATAAAGGTGGAGGAGGAGCATGCATATTTCAGGGGAGTCAAAGACCAAAGAGGGTTTTTAATTTGTTCTACTAACAAATTCCCTCAAAACAGGTCAACAGGGTTTGGGTTTGAGTTACTTAACCTCCCTGGCGGTATGATTATTCAGGATTTTAGGTACCAAAAGCGGTACATTGTTTTTCAAGCAAATATGTTGTTTTACATTGTAGGCCTGTAGTTCTTAGTAAATCCTAGGAATAACTCACCTAAATCTGTCCAAACAAGAGTCCAGTAGACATCCCAGGTATGATAAAGTTTGAAACACGAAATTAAAAAATTATAATATAATAAATTATAAATAATTATAAGAAATTATAATATAATAAATAATTATAAA
>NW_017306395.1:1609509-1637013 GCF_000935625.1 Nanorana parkeri
TACAGCTGGCTCTGCCTCTAGATAGGCAGAGCCAGCTGTCACTCACGCAGCTGGGCGGATCCCGTCATCTACGTCGGGATCCGCTCCAGGTGCGGCGTCTCAGTATACCGCGAGCTGTAGCTCCCGGTATACTGAGCTTAGGGTAACGGGAGGGCGCTAGTTTGTGTCCTCCCGTTACCCTAAGGAGAACTATGGGGAAAAACACTGACCCCATAGTTCTCCTTTAAGGCTAATAGACTGCTCAATTTGCAAGGGAAATTTTCCTTAGCTTAGTGAATGAGTTGAAGCTCTGCTGACTTCCAACATCCAATCATGTACAAGCAAAAATACTGTTTGATATTTTTCCTTTCTTGCATGTGATTGGATATTCTTTGTAAAGAGAATCTTCACCACATTTACTAAGCTAAGGTAAAATTTACCTGCAAAATGAACAGTCTATTTGCCTCCAGTACATAAACTCCATTGTCTCCAGGTAGTCACTGCCATGAGACCATGTGATGGGGCATGAGTCGTGTCAATGTGACCATGTGATGAGGGCATGGGGTTGATTTACTAACCTTATAAAAACGCCACGAACAAGTATACACCTCTGTAGTGTGTTCCCTCCCAGCATGATCTATTGGTGGAATCTAGACACCTTTGTAGTGTGTACACACCCAGCAGGTGTGTTGTGCAAAGCCCTGCATGAATTGCAAGGTGATGTTGTGTAAATTAGCTCTACATTGTGTTGCTTGAGTTGATGAATGCAGGAATGTAAATGCATGAGCTAACCATTTTTGTCTAAACTGTGAAGTAGCATTATATATGCATCATGTGCATGATTTTTACATATATGGCATTAGTGGAAATATGCTTTTAGAGACTTTTTGGTTGATAAATACGTTTTGCTGTGTAAAAATCACACGCACCTAGTGCGTGCGTGTGTTTAGGTTAGTAAATCACCCCCCATGAGTCATGTCACAATCTACCCGAGTAGGCCTCAAATATTATTCTTATAGCCTTGTAATATGTATTTAGGTACTAAACAGGTTAATAATATGCTTGCACAGCTGCTTCTATTAGTACATGCAGTCATTGTGCAACTATGTTAATGGACTAGGAATTGTGTTGCTTGCTTTAAATAATTTATTTAAAGTTTATATAGTATTACAGCATATTTTTGTATCCAGAAAATAATACAGTTTACGAAATACAAATCTTTTATTACATTAAATGACAAAGAAAAACATTCTAGATTTTATAACATCATGTTTGTGTATAATAATTGTGTCTTATGTTAAACTGAAGAGACAGCACTCCCTTCTTAAAGGAAATTGAATAATTTGTTTGGACCACTTTCAAAACCAATGACTGTTATGAAGCGAATTCCAGCAATGAGATGACAGCTCCCTTACAAGTAGGCAATTCACCACCGAAGAGTGCTGAATAAATAGACTGCAATTTTTATGACCAAAATCCAATAATGGATGAAGGAAAAATGTTCTTGCTGTTGGATCACAACGTTCTGATAATCCACATCAGTACTGCAGAATTCATTAGCGATGATGGAAATTCCCACCATCTAATACATGAATCAGATAATATGAAATACCCAGAAGAGGGAACTCTTGTATCATGTGTCTATGCACATAGAGTATGTAATCTAGTTGAGCCTCTGAAATGCTCACGCAACATAATCTCTGAATGATTGCTTACTTATTGAAACTGGTGGTGTTAAATTTTAGAACCACACTATAGGCCTAGTGTTAGCGTAAATGTATAAATGAACTACTCTATAATACTAAGAATAACATTTTATGACTACAGCACTTTCCACAGAAAGGTTTCTGACTTTCTATGTCCATATACAGTTATAATAAGCACAGTGAAGTTTCAAGATTGTCATGTATTTGATCCAACATTACAGGCAGATGAAAGGCAAATCAGTTAAATGGTTTTATACCATGCAATGCTGGGGCATTGGGTTTAAGTTTCTTCAGACATGATATTTGCGGGTGGTTTACCCCCTATCACACAAATAAATGCTAGTTGGTTAATTGTCTGTCATTTTAACATTGACATGTTAACTCAATGAATATACTGTATTGCTGCTCTGTGGAAATTAACTTGTAAGCTCCTTCGGTGTCTACTTTGTGTGCTCTGCTAATAGCAGCAGAATTTGGCACTTTATAAATAAATAAAATGTACTGTGGACGGACTTTACAGAAGTAATCAGAATTATCTTCAATTTTTGCCTAAGTCTCAGCAGTGTAAGATTTCTCCTGAACAAGCAAATTACCATCTACATTCCTACTGGCTTCATATTACCATCCCAAAAAACAAATTACATGGGGTTTTGTAGGCAAGAGAGAAATGTCTCAAGCTCATGAGGAAGCTTGGCAGGAAGACTTCACAACCAAATTGTTATACAAAGACATGTCTGGTTAAACTGTAGTATGACAAAAATTTCCATAGATAGGCAGATCTTCAGTTATAATTTAAAGTTGAAGTCCAGGCAGAAAAAAAAACCAGACGCAATGCTCTGTATTCATTAACACATCAACACAAATATTTTCAAAAGCAAGCAGTGTAATTACCTGAAATGTAATTGGTATAAGCCTCTTACAGTGCACTGTACAGCAAGGCTGAATGGAAGGGAAGAAGCAGCACAAGGGGCCAGTCGGTTCATGTACTGACAAAGAGCATGCTAATGGGAGGAAAAAGTGGATTACTACACGACTGAGCATTCGGGTATTGTGTTGTGTAGTGCTGACCCAAATGCCGCACACATTGTTTAAACTATGCTACCCTGGTGATTTTTAATGGCTTTCTCTGGCCTTCAGCCACCCCCACTGGAGGATTTTTAGTGCACTTATCCCTTCTATGGCCCTCTCACTTCCTGCAGTTTTTTAAAAATATGACACTTATCAAAAATCCCACTCCTGACTATCCTTGCTTTGTGGCCAACCTTGCACACCAAGTCTTCAAAATGTTCTCACTCCTGCACCTCAACCCGATGTACATGCTGCTTTTCAAGCTGTTGATGGGTTTTCCGAATTAAGTGAATAGGGTCTGGGCTGCTAATTCGCTAATTTTACAATGATTGTACAATTTGTTTGAAAACTCAATAAAAATTAATGAAAAAAACAATTGTTCATGGAGTTACATCAGAGAATATGAAACCATTTGCTTTGTGGAAAATTGACATGAAAGACAGAATTTCCTTTCCCGTCTCCAACTGACCTACATGGGAAGCTCCACATAGGCCATTTATCACGTCGTGTGCTCCAGAGAGACAGCAAGCAGCCTTTTTGTTTCACTGCAACCCTTCTATTTAGATATGTTGGTAGGTAAACAAAGAACTTAAAAACTTTACAATAACTTATAATAGTTGAAGCTATAATTTTGTCATCAAGTTACAAGGTGACACAGTTAGCTGGAATGAAAAAAACAAAGATCAATAAATTCTAGTATGCTGGCGTAGCAAAGAAGACTCATAATTTCCACTACAAATCAAAAAACAAGTTATAGTGTAAAGTTGAACTCCAGGCAAACAGCTAAATACACAGATGAAATACATACATGAGAACTGTTTTACCTGCTAAAGGATTTGTATTCCTGTTACATAGTTACATAGTTAGTCAGGTTGAAAAAAGACACAAGTCCATCGAGTTCAACCTATAGAGGTTGTCCATTCAGTTTAAAGATTTATGCAGCCCTGCCAAACATTATATAGTATCTGTTGCACCGCACCATTTTAAATAGTCCAAATACAACTTTACTCCATTAAGGTCAAGGGACATTGAGGCTAGGTTCACACCTGGGCTAAAAAAAGCTGCACGTCGTCTGTCGCAAAAAAAAAAGGTACTTGTACCTTTTATTAGCGATTGCCGCGTGAATGTCGCCCCATTGAAATCCATGGGGTCGCGCAGCAACTGCTGTGTGCTAGGAATTGATTATCAGAAAACTAGTTGCAGAAAGAAAAACTTGAAGAAGAAAATGGTATTTAAATCTGGCAACAAACCTCTTATCACTTTCAAATGGGTTTTGAGTAGCGTTTTCCTACTGAACACTCTCCTGGGAAGTCTCCAATGGAGGTTTTCATCAAATATTTAAATCAGTGTTTAGGAAGATGTGAAACAAGACCTGGCCCAGCACATGAGGATAGACTCAATACACTCTTTCTGATGTAGCAGTTGAGGAAGCCTTTGCCGGACATTGGTAATTAAAGTGAAGAGTCCCCTTTCAATACTCTATCAGCAATCGTCTTAACCTTATTCTCTGCAGTTATTTAAGTTTTCATGAGAACAGTTTTTCCTTCCTTCACTCTTTACAGAATGCAAACAGTTCACCTGGAAATTCAATGCAGATATCTTGCTAGGTGGGACTAAGCTATAAAAAAGCTGGTGGGTAATTTACCTTGCCAGCATCAACTCAGAACATGAAGGCCTGACTCTTTAATAAACTGTAAATGGCTTTCAGTAGTTTTCAGCAGCCTCATCCACTGAGTTATTCCTATACCTAACACTCTTCTTTCTGAGCCCCTATAAACATATGTAGTTTTGAGTCCCGGTTCCAGAAGATCCAAAAGACA
Source organism: Nanorana parkeri (assembly GCF_000935625.1). NCBI lineage: Eukaryota > Metazoa > Chordata > Amphibia > Anura > Dicroglossidae > Nanorana > Nanorana parkeri. The sequence continues at coordinate 1,614,083 of NW_017306395.1, forward strand.
TGTTGCTCAATAAAAGTGACACTAAACTCAGGAGTTAAATCTTAAAAATGCATTCACGTATCGTAACTATTAACAATACTGGACCTTATTTGTGTATCACTCGGCTGTAGATCCTCAAATAATCTCTAAATTGGTGCTGACACTGTCCTTCCTTCTATAGGGTGACTACTTTTGTTCCCCATGGTCCCTGTGCGTGTTTAAAATAGTCACCGCTCCAAGCTCGCTCCTGTGATGGACTACAATCTTAACACAAATTAGTAAACTAAACATGAGATTGTAGTTCATCACGGGAGCGAGCTTGAAGTGGTGGCTACTTTACAACAAACACACAGGGATCATGGGGAACAAAAGTAGCCACCTTCTAGAAGAAAGGACAGTGTCAGCGCCAATTCAGAGATGATTTGAGAATCTACTGCTAAATGATGCACAAATAGGATACATTTTTGTTAATAGTTAATGTACATGAATGCATTTTGAAGATTTAACTCCTGAGTTAAGTGTCACTTTGAGTACAAGGAGAACAAAAGAATAATATACTTGTGAATTCCTAGGTTAGATTGTGGTCAATCCCGACAAGATCCCGGGCCCTGTGTGCAGTTTGTATTACTGTCAGTTTATTTATAGGTGTGGATTATGTCAACTCCCTACCACCTAAAAAGAAGCCAATTTTTTTCAGAGAAGTCTGCAAAGGAGGAATGAAATACTTTTTTGTTAACTATGAACTATTTAAACACAGAATTTTGCACACTTGGACAAGCCTTTCCAGTTAGTAGTCCATTCAATTCAATAACTATATGTTGGCAGTATTCCCAGCACTGTCCAGTCCATGTCTCATCAACAGTTATATATTTGGCATCACAAAAATCTCAGCACGCACTGGGAGAATGATACAACCTGATCTACACACAGCAGACTTTATACAGAATCATGGTGAAATGAAAAGCACAAAATGAGCACTAATTGAAAATGAACAACATTTCCCTGTAAATCCTTTGAATAATGTTATTGGCTTTGGATTATTAAACCAAATAACACTGTAAAATTATATTTCCATAAACAAAAAAGAATAGAGGTAGAACAAAAATATCTCAAAGCTTTATACAGTACTTCTATTGTTTTGTTTTGCGGTTTCCATTAGTGAGAAAACATTGTTACATTTCCTGCTTGTCTCAGGCCCTTCAGCACTGTTCACCTGCAACCAACTGCACAGACACTTGCCTAGGCTATGGGACAATAAACTATAGGGTCTATTCACTAAGCTGCCGTAGGCAGCCGAGTGAATGACCGACCTAAAGTGAAGTGAGCCGAACACTGTTCGGCTATTCACTTCAGGCTTGTACGGCTGATTTCAGCCGTATATCGGCTGAAATCAGCCGTACATCCGCTTGCTTCGCATGGCTTCGGATCGGCCGAACATGCTCAGCATGTTCGGCTGACCCGAAGTGCAGAAGGAGTTCGACTCAGCCGATCCAACATCTGGATCGGCTGAGCCGAACCTCCGGCAGGCTACTCACTGCTGTTTGGCCTATTCTTATAGATGCCGAACAGCAGTGAGTGACTAGCTGAATGCCGCTGAGCGGCATTCGGCTCGGCTGTTCTGCTCGGTCCCTCAGAGGGACCGAGCAGAACAGAAAAATAGTTAAAAAACTAAAATAAAAAGTAAAGAGAAAACGATTGTGCGGAGCTAGCAGTGACAGCTAGCTCCGCCCAACAGTTTTCTATTGTCCGGCGGTTCTGCTGCCGTAAAAAAAAACATCTCCCAGGCGCTCTGGGAGCCTCCCGCTCCCGGCCGCCCAGGAGAGAAACACTGATTTTTCTTTTTTTTTCTTTATTCTGACACTGAGCCGTGCCAGAGTAGAAAAGAAAAATAATTTTTGTCCATTGGAATGCATTACTAGATTCCTATTGGCTATTTCAATTTGCAATAGCCAATAGTAAACTAGCATTGAGCTCAGCCGAGCCGAGGCATATGCGTTCGGCTCGACTGAGCCGCTCGGCCACGTTCAGGAGCTGTACGGGCTATAGTGAATAGCCCGTACAGCACCCCTTCGGTTCTACTGAACCGAAGGGGTCCTGGGGCCGAGGTTGCTGAAGGATCGGCCAAAGCTACGGCTAGATCCTTCGGCAGCTTAGTGAATAGACCCCTATGAGTTACTGCATTTTGTAGATCTTTATGCTGTTATTCTGAATATACCTTATTTACATAGATAGTTTTTATTTAGCTTATTTTAAACTGTGTTTCAGATGCTCACAGAATAATGCCATATTAATAAAGTATCTTTCTCAGTGGAAAGTTACTGATTTGGGGGTTTGAACCTCATCCAGCTGTACTACTAAACAGTGTCCTATTCCACTTCCATTTCTCCAGCTGTGACTTTTACTGATGCAAAATAAATCTGGTAATACAAGTCAGATAGGTATTATTATGTTCCTTTGAACTCCTTTGCGTTTCCCGAGCAATGTAACATTTTCAAAGGAAATCTCTGTTAGGAGTTTAATTATATTTAGGTCATTGCAAGTGCCCCAGTGACACCAAGACAATTAGAAGTAGGTGTACAGCGCTATACTTATAGTGCTGTACACGTATTTCTATCTGTCCAAAAGCATTTACGTTAAAGAATAGCAGCTTTATATCTTTTGCCCGGTTAGGAAAGTCCTGAGCGCAGAATATTAATAAATTGGCACCAAGACAATGAAGGACAGGTATAGCTGTCACTAAGACATCAACAAAAACCTAACCTTTCATTACTTTACTAAAAAAAGAAAATGTGTTCTCTCTTAACCGGAGAAATTTTCCATAACTTCCTGTCCTGTAACACCATGTAGCCAAGACAGGAGTTCACTGTTAGATATTTACCTTGTAATTACATTAGGTAGTAGGTCAGGGTACAACATCCATTGAAATACAGCAGATTTGAACCAAGAAAAAAAAATGTCAGCTGTATTTGAAACATTATTTCTTTAACTGTAACACTAACACTTTGCATCTAAAAATATGTCATAAGAAAACTTCTGAGGACTTTTTTCCTTCTAACACTGATTCACTATATGCAGGCTGTAAACATTCTATAGAACTTCGCTTCAGCCTTGTGTACATTACTGCACAGGGGACAAGAAGAGAGATAATATCAACAAAGTTGTTGCTGACAAGTCAGTGGAGCAAAGACTGCTTTACACATGTCACAGGTAACCTATAGCCTGCCTTATAAGAGCCATGCCCGCAGACAATTAAAATTAGGACAAAGGGGGTATGGGCACATTGTTTATACCTATAAAGAAAATATATTTCTTCTTTAGCTCACAAACTATGCCTAGCAAAAAGCAGAGAATATCTCAATGAATATGGATGTATTCATTACTCACCGCTCCTAGGAGAGGCATTTGGGCCCATTGACACTGAGGAACAATCACAACTCTTTAAAATTGTCATTTTCATTTGATCCATTAAATGAACCAGGCTGGTAATCAGACCTTCTGCTTAACTGATGTTTAATCATATGTCACCACTAAAGGTACTATTCAGTCACCAACACTTGCTTCTTTAGAGAATATACTGGTCACTTTTTTGTTCAGCTTATTTTTTTTTTTTTTTACATATATGCTAAAATATGCAGCATGGAGTCATTGCCAGTGTAGTAATATCTCATAACTCAAGCATTGGGAGATTTAAATAAAACATTTACTGTATATCACCAGGCACCAGGCAGCATTTTGAGCTGCGAGCTTTACATTTGCGTGTTTCTGCACATTTAATGCGCGCCATTGTGTGGACAAAAACATGCGTTTTAACGGCCATAAGAAGTAATGGCACTGCAAGCATGTCGCTCGTTTTTTTTTCACGCATTGTATGAACGCATATCAATACGCATGCTTTGGCACGCGTTCAAGCATCGCCCAAGTGTAAACAGAGACTAATACAGCAGACAGACACTGTCAAAAAGTTAAGGGTCTGTTCAATTTCTTAGAAATGTCACATCTTAAAAATGTCTTAAAAGAGTTATGTGCAAATAATAAAGAAGATCTTATAAACACTTATGTGTCAAATACACCACTGTGTCCTAAGCAGTTGCTGTGAGCAGTTTATAATATTCTGTGCTCAAATGCTTCTCTTTCACCAGAGCCTACATGTTTCCTTCTCAGAGCTACCTACACACAGTGATTATTGCTGTCTAATTTTAGTTTCATGAACAACTCCTACTGAAATGCTTGCTTTTTTAATGGAATTTAGAAAGTCAGCTACTTCAGTGCATTGCCAACACCGTCATTTGTTAAGCACAGGACAGGTTGTGTTTTCCACAACCTTTTTTTGCTCTTCTTTTCTTTTTTAAGATTATGTATTGTCATAGGTGAACTCATGATCTAAAAAATGTTTTAACCTTCCACAGTATTGCCAATGCTGTCTTTGTTTAAGCACAGGGCAAGTTGTGTTTTTCCCCTATTGCTCTTGTTTCCCCTATATTTAAGATTATAAGGGTTATTCACAAAGCTGCCAAAGGCAGCCGAGTGAATAACCGACCCGAAGTGAAGTGAGCCGAAAACTGTTCGGCTATTCACTTCAGGCTTGTACAGCTGATTTCAGTCGTACATCGGCTTGCTTCGGCTGGCTTCGGTTCGGTGCAGAAGGAGTTCGACTCAGCCGATCCAACATCAGGTAACCAGGGGACGCTGAACTAATGACAGCTCGGGAGAGCTGGCCGTCATATTATGGCCGGGTCCGCTGAGTTGTCATTGTAATGACAGTTACAACAGTAACCTGGGGATGCTAAACGGTCATTGCTACTAGCCGGAGCCACCCGTGAGATCATGGCTAGCTCCGCCCAGCTGTCAGTTTCGAGGCTTTCGGCCGGCCAATGACCGGCCGTTCGGCGCGCTTCGGGTTTCACCTCGGCACAGTCGAGCTGAAGCATATGCCTTCGGCTTGACTCAGCCACTCGGCCAACTTCAGGAGCTGAAGGGTTATAGTGACTATCCCATACAGCAGCCCTTCGGTTCGACTAAACCAAAGGGCCCCGGCGGCTAGCTTTGTGAATAACCCTTTATGTATTGGCATAGGTCAGGGGTAGCCAAACTTCAGCCCTCCAGCTGTGGTGAAACTACTGATACCATCATCCATCTGCCTCTGGAAGTAATGCCTGTGGCTGTCAGTCTTGCAGTGCCATATAGGACTTGTAGTTGCACAACAGTTGGAGGGCCAAAATTTGGATACCCCTGGCATAGATGGAATCATTATCTGAACATTGTATTTAATCCTTCGATAGAATTCTGCATAAATATGTAGGCTTGCATTGACTTTGCTAACTTTAAGGGCATACAACAGTTGGGACTTATGCAGGGCAATGAACTCCCCATGTCACAGAACTGATTGGCCCAGCACTATCACAGGGAGTGAGCCACATGTTCCAGGACCTGGAACAACAGTGCATTTCCTTTAGCTTACTGCACTCAACAAAGCAGGGAAGGAAAGCAAAGAAATGTTGAGAACATGCTGGGGAGGGATGTGGGATTAACACAAACTTGTTACTTTGCCCTGATAGGCAACCTTTGAGAAGGAGCCTGTCCAGACACATTGTTAGCAAAGCTTAAGAGGTAAAAAGATTACAGCTCTCATCGGCAGGGCCCTCCTTACCATCTTGTCTTGAATTGTATTTTGATTGTAATGTCTTCCTTATATTGCGAAGCGCTGCACAAACTGTTGGTGCTATATAAATCCTGTATAATAATAATAATGATAATTATCAGGATGCACAGATACCGAATATTTGGGCAAGTACAATATAAGGCATAATTGTCTTCATGCTGTTTGGCTGGATTGATGCTGATTGGCCAAGAAGCTGGCTACCCAGCCAATCAGCATGGAGCCGACTTCCCAGCCAATCAGGAAGCCGGGCGACTGGTAATGACCCACCTCAAGACTTCCTGATTTGCCGGGAAGCCGGCTCAATGCTGATTGGCTGGGAAGCCGGCTTCCGGGCCAATCAGCATTGAGCTGGCCAAGCAGCATGTAGCCGGCTTCCCAGGCAATCAGGGTAATGACATGCCGCCTGGCTTCCTGATTGCCTGGGAAGCCGGCTCCATGCTAGCGGAAGGACCGGTATCGGTACTCAGTATCGGCGAGTACTGAAATATAAATATCGAAAAACCGGTATCGTTGCATCCCTAATAATTAGGGATTCACCAATACTAGCATCGGCCATACTCGCCCAAAAGCTCCAATGCCTAGCCCGATACTTCCTGTATCCGGAAGCTGGGCAGCCCGTCATTACATGCTGCCCGGCTTCCCGGCCAATCAAGAAGCCGGCGCTGCATCATTACACCGCACCTGGCTTCCTGAATGGGACTTCCGGTACTCGATATTCAGTATCGGCGAGTAAAAAAATATCGGTACTCGTACTCGGTACCGAAATACCGGTATCGGTACATCCCTAGTAATAATATTTAGCATTTTCTGGTTTCAACATCAGAATTATTGTCCAATCTGTAAGTAATCCTCAGGCCAAAAATTTGCATTTTAACACGTGTCCAAAAAAGAAAAAAAAAACCCAAAGGGCTCTAACAGCAAAAGTGTAAAGTGTATGCCCAGCCAAAACATATTTATTTAACATTTGTATAACATGAGGAAGGATTAGAACCCTTGTGGTGTTTTTACTGTTCTGTGGAGAGATTTGCCCTCACTTTCTATGATGTTCCCCTAACAGAACTCTAGAACTAAAGTGATGAATTCCAAGAATGAAGGTCATAGAGAACTTTGTTATGCTTATAATCTTTGTGCTGGATGTTAGCCATATGACTTTTATGAGATGAGAAATTCCTAGGTCACCTAATTGTGGCAGTGTATGTCATATGACACCAACTTTTACAAGCATGAAAAATAAATATCTCTATACTGCTGTAAGTTAAACCCATGTTCAATTTTCTCCAGCCAGAGACTTAACTGTGTCATCATCTCCATGATTTGTCTCCAAGGATTTGTCATGCTTTTTCTTGAGCTGAAGGTTTTAAATACCGTTCGATTACGAGGTTTCTTAACTATATCTAAAATCATATAGCAAAAATAAAAATGAGCGAGGATGAGTCCATTCTTTACAGCATTCTATTCCAAAGTGTTGGACAATGACGCGTGTTAAGCTGGCAAAACACCTTACGATGTTACTTGTTCAGTTCTATGGGCTAAAAAATGACTTGGTTCCCTCATCCACACTATAGAATGTGAATGAAGGCATCTTCCTTGGCGGCTATTTTCTTCTGACAGCTGGCTGTCAGGATACACAAACAGCTGATTGGAAGCAGTCGCTGTTCAGCTGACCATTTTGCAGGGCAGGATTATAGTTGTAATTAACCAATTTGGAAAGGTGTTGGAGAGCAATTCACTACAACCTACAGAACATAGATCAATATCAATACTTTCGGTTACAGCACTGTATCTAAGTACAATTCTATGACCCTCTTTCTAGAATGTATGAGCACCTGCTGATTTGGATTCTACAGACCCAAATTCCTAAGGGATGATCTCAATCCACTATACCTTTTGAATCAATTCCAACATAGAGCCACACAAACTTTAAACCCAATGGTACCAGATTATCCTGAACATCAGGTTTGGGAAGAAATTGTAGACCCTCATTTACATGTGTCACCTGCAGCCAACACAAAAGTGTACAAGTTTTATATGTACACATAGGTATTCTATCTTCTAATTGTCTTTTGTTTTACCCTTTAAACTGTAATATTCTGTCCTCATTATGAAACAGCCTGTTATGACTTTAGGGATGTATACTGTATAGTGTTGAAACACCTCTAAATAAACCTAATTTTAAAAATGACAAAACCAAAGATGCTAAATAAAAGAAGCAATGACGAGAATACCCACTAAATGGCAAATCAAAATCTTTTATGTTATAGTGGAAGAAAGCATAATGGAGAAAAGAAAAAAGAATGAGAAAGGTGTGTGAGCAGAGGTAGAGTAGTGGTGGAATTGGCCAAGTTTTATTAAAGACTAAAAACAAAAACTATAAAAAGGAGGGAGAAGAACCTCACATGGGAGTCCAACGATTAAGGTCACACTAAACTCAGGAATGAAATCTTATAAATGCATTCAAGTACCTTAACTATTAACAAAAATCTTATTTGTGTATCACTCGGGTGTAGATCCTCCAATCATCTCTGAATTGGTGCTGACACTGTGCTTCCTTCTGGAGGGTGACTACTTTTGTTCCCCATGGTTCCTGTGTGTGTTGTAAAGTAGCCACCGCTCCAAACTCACTCATGCGATGGACTACGATCTTAATACAAATGAGTAAACTAAATGTGAGATTGTAGTCGCTACTTTACAACACACACAGGGACCACGGCGAAGAAAAGTAGCCAACCGCCAGAAGGAAGGACAGTGTCACCACCAATTCAGAGATGATTTGAGGGTCTACAGCCGAATGATACACAAATAAGATACAATTTTGTTAATAGTTAGGGTGCCTGAATGGATTTTTAAGATTGAACTACTGGGTTTAGTGCCACTTTAAGTTAAGCCATTACAGCATCATCTCTCATAAGAGAACTGATATGTGTGCCTTGGGTACATATTCTTTATTTTTATGTCCATATTTTCAGATATGTATTATGTGTTTCTTGTTGGATAGCCATTACTTTATAAATAATCATGGTACTGTTAAATCATTAACTTCTTGAAAACACAGCTAAGGACTTTATAATCTACCATTGGTTTGTTTAGTAGCTGTGAAGGAACAAACAATTTAAGTATGTTCCTTTTTGGACATGTCATGGATTTTTCCATTTACTAGAGATTGCTGTTTTTCTATCTGACTGTCCTCATGAGAATAACATAGATTGAGGCAGATTTACTAAAGAAATGAAGAATGCTCACACAAAAGAGACTAAAGATACACTTCAATTATGCAATTGTGTTCCAATGAAATAAACAAGAATTTGCTTTACACATAAATAGATAACTGAAGTGAATCTTCACCCTTTTTATGTGAACATTCTCAACTCCTTTAGTAAATCAACCTCACTGTCTCCAGAAGGTCCTTAGCATTATTACATAAAAGAGACTTGTAATTAAAGTGACACTGTCACCATAGGGTCACTTATAAAAAAAAAAAAAGCAAATTTCTATGGCGGCCACAACATACTGCGATGAGCAGAAAGGTGGCGACAATTGAAGACACAAGCCACTGTAAACATAAGAATAAATAGTCCCAAGCTTCTTTTACATGTGACTGTGTCATGGTGGGTCACTTTAAGAGGAATGTTTGTAATATTGTCTGTGTTTAATACTTCTATGGCTGCTTCAAATTTGGAAGACAGCAAATGTTTAACTAATAGGCTGCAGTCTCTGTTCTGCCAACAATTTTCCAACTAGCTCCTTCGCTTTTGTTGAGCCAAGTGGTGCCGACAGAGCTACCCACAGCTTGAATTTCAACTAACTCAGCAGTAGTAGGCCAAAATTCGAGCCCTGTACGGCCAGCTTAAAAATCATACCTCCAGAGGCCTTACAGCTTTGGTTTATAGCCCCAAGACATATCTTTGTGCAAGATAAGTAAAGCTACATAGTGGTTGGGGGTTAGATTATGCATCTTTTTATAAGCAATCCTGAAAAAGTATAGTCGGATAAAACAAAATGTTAGAATTCCTGCATAAAGCTAGTTATGGCGACTTGGAGAGTCAGTATAATACAGCCTAGGCCTAAGTTTTAAGGTCTACCGTAGACCAAAAGGAGATGATCTGATGACAATCACGGGTATTTCCAGAAACCACAGGTGTCAGCGTTTTACCACCAATGTTAGTTTATACATTTTAGTGGTCATAACTGATTCACATTAACTGTAAGGCTCTGTCCCAGGATTTGGGAGACAGCGTGGAAATTCTCGCTGCATCTGTTATACTACATCACCAAATATGTGGTTACACAGAGACATTGTGTTTCTTTTTTTGGTCTATACTAGTCTCCAGCCAGACACATTTCTTCTGAAGGATGTTGCAAACCTAATCTTTAGAATTTGGGACATTTTTGTGTTCTCCTTGACTCATTGGAGAGCAGTTTTGGGCAGTTTAGCGAAGTTACCTTTAACCCTGCCGCTCTGCTCTGCTCACTGCAGTGAGGAGAGACTCGGTGGCGGAGCCCGGAGGACGGAACCAGAGGAGAGAGGTAAGTGCAGGGGGGAGGGGAGGGGGGAGGCTGCAGACTTTTTACATGTGATCTCGGCGAAATCACCGAGATCACATGTAAACGAACAATCGGCTTCCCTCACTCTACATTTAGTCCTGCTTGTGCAAAGCAGGAATAAATGTAGAGAGGGCAACTTACTGCCCGACCCCCGGAACTTCCCCAAAAGGACACCGCTGCCACCCTTTTGCGCTCTGCCACCCTGAGGCCGGGCCTCGGTGGCCTTGTGGGGAATCCGGGCCTGACTTAGTGGCAGGAAAATGCCAGGCAGTGCTTGAAAATGTGCATCTTTTTTGCAGACACGAACCTCAAACGTGGCTGCAAAAGCACATGCATTGCAGCGCATCACAATACATGGTATAAAAGTACCATGCATGTTGTTGAGGCACATTTTTTTAAAAAGGTAAATGCACTTGCGATTGTCTCCTGCCGGGCCATCCATTAAATTGAATATGCTTACCCAAACATGCTGCTCCCTAACACGTGTAAAACGTGCATAGGCGTGAAGCAAGCCTTATTCTTTTGCAAATAACAAAGTAAACATATTCCTTCCTGATGTATATTTAACATAACATTTAACATCTTCACAGTCAGTTTGTGTATGGAGTGGTCCCTCTCCTAGCTCCAACAGGACACTCCCAATTTCTGTCTCTCTAAACAACATTCACATATATAACACATGAGGTTGCCAGAGGAATGCAATTGCATGTTAACATTAAAGAATCTCAAAACCTTTGCACACTTCTATCAGACCTTGCAAAATAGTTTCTATTGGGGCAAAACATATATTCCATCCATGATTATCTCAGCGGTCAACCGAGGTCATTTCATACAACTTCCCTCTGTTTGGAATCATGGGTATGAACACAGGCCACTCCCAGGGAATGGAATTTAGTGCATCGGTATTCCTTTGACATTGACCAGCACAGTGTTCAACCGCAAAATTGAAAATCTGCAGCACTAAGAATCATCAGGTAACTCTAGCATTTCTCTCTCTCTCTATCTCGGAGTTTCTGCACATGAAGTGCAGTGTATTTTGCTGCGTTTTTGCTGTGTTCTGGGCCGTTTAAAAAAAAAATATATATATACAGTATATATATTAGCCTAAAATGGGCCTTCAGTGCGTTACAGGGCATTTGCATGTGTTTTTGATGCATTTGTATGCATTTTGAAGCATTCCAGAGCAGGAATAAATAGGGCACGCCACAGTTTTTCCACATGCTCTGGAACTGAACGCTCTGGTGTGAACTTGAGCCCAAAATACCATTGCAATACATTGGATGCAGTTTTGATGCGTTCTGTAACTGCTCTGCATCTGCTACGTTACTTGCTATGAACTAGCCCTCAATGGGTTTGCTATCCACGTAAGGGCAGAATAGTCCATAATAACCCAAAAGTGATAGCTTAAACTAATAGAGTAAAATTTCCAGTGCTCACCTATCACTGGATGCTCCCACTCCACATTACCATTCTTTTATGCATTCTGCAATTCAGCACACGTTCAGGACAGAAACGCAAAGACAGGTCCATGCAAATAGCAGTTTTTTATTTTTCACAAATACTTTCTTCCCTAGGTACAACTAACTGTTACAAATCTTTTTCTTCAACAGCACTACTACAATTAACAAGCTCACACAGTCAGTTTGTGTAATGGAGTAGTCCTTCTCTTGGTTCCAACAGGACACATAGGAGCCAATGTATTAAACGTCTGCCCAGTGTATTGCTGAGAGAAAGCCGTTCACACAGTATTACAGTTGCTAGATGGAGCTAGAGAAGCATAAGAATTTCCTATGTACCCCAGCTCCATCTAGTGCCAGTAATGCTGTGCAAATGGATTTCTCCTAGCTAAACGCTGGATAGAAGTTTTATACATCAGCCCCTTACAGTGTCTTTTTCTCTAAACAGCATTGAAATATATAATAGAGGTGCTAGAGGGGTGCAGCCACAATAACCCCCTTACATCTGCTATCAAATCTTGTATTAAAGGTTCCACACAAAAAAACAATCACCACAATTGAATCAGTACAGCCTGTGACGGACTGCACCGTCACTGTGCTAGTTGGAGGGGGCTGCAGACTGGCCTCTTACCCACCGATTATGGCCCAGCAAGAGAGCAGGAGATTTTGGGGCTAAATGTACATTTTATATGCAGACAGTGACTGTTGCCCTCTGGGAAATATATGTTTTAAAATGGTGGAGGACAAGGACTTGGCCACATGGTTTGTCTATTCAAAATGGAGACTTAATTAAGTGAAGTCAGTTGTGTAGAAGTTGCATAGCCTCCCCCCCCCCCTCACCTGTTATCTGAGGCTCACCCTATTGTACTGTGACTGTGTATGTAAATGTCTGATTCCCTGTGTAAGCTGTTATCTGTGTTTGTCATGAGGGGGAAGGGAGGGGAGGGGTTGTAGCACTCCCAGTGTCTCAAAAGTGAATGTCCTTTGTTTAATAAAGGAGTTGCTTTTTCTATGTCGAACCTTCAACATGAGTTTTGCCTCGTGATTGGGGGTTAGGGGCTGGTTACTGCGAATCTGCTGGCTGAGAGTGGGGTTTGGCGGGCAGGAGACGCTCTTTGGCGGAGGTACCCAGTCGGGGTACCAGGCGGTCCGTCACACAGCCCATCCATAATTTTCACTGGGGTCATCCAAGGCCATTTCTCACACATCCTAAAACAAAATTGTATTTGATTTTTATAATGTGTACCAACTTTAAAATGGTGGCTAATGTTTTAAAAGTAAGAACCTATTACAAAAATACTTTGGTTACTTCGTCCAGCGTGGTTGTATAAATATCTGCAAATATAAGACAGTGCCTGGATATACAATGTGATAAATGAGCGAGCTAGAGACACACTGAAACAAAACTATCTGTAAAGGTTATCTGAGTCCAGGGCATTATCATGTTTATAACAACCAAGGAAAGTTAATATTTCACCCAGTTCAGTCAGGATATATTTCTGAAGTAAACACAATAAAAGTCACACTGTATTGGCAAAAACATATTTGCTGCACAAGAATCCTATTTAAAGTGAACGTTTTTTTCCTTTTTCTCATGCAAACATCCCGGAACTGGAGACAATGAATCCTGTAACAGTTATCAGCAAATAAACACATTTTAAACTGAACCCCAGTTAAATATGAGACATAAATGCAGCTAGGTATTCATTCATACATCATTAAATGTATTTCTTTTTAAATGCAACTAGTTAAAGTACCTGGATTTGACTCAATATCAACGGTTTTGTAATCCCACATACAGAAGCATTTAGACTGGGAGAGGAGGGGGGCAGGACTGGGAGCCAATTAGGTGTTCTAAGAGCAAAGACTCTCACAAGGAACATGATGATTATCATTCTGTAGCTGCTCTTCCACTGTCCAGTCAGCTGGCTGGGGGTGAAAAGAGGTTGCCACTGTACCCACTATGTAACAAAGAACATGGTGGCATCTGCCTGGCTTTGCTGCCCAGCAGGGCTGTGTAAATCTCAGAATTGATGAACAGTAATACAAATACTTTGGCAGGTAAAACAGTTTCTACATGTATCCATATGTATTTAAATTAGAACTATGAGCGAAAATCACTCACCCTCATAGTTCGAGCCGACGTGTGACAATGAAACTATCACAAGTCGTCTCAATAGATTGGGAAGTGAGCGAACACATATCGTCGCTCGTTCACTTCTCGATTATCTCCCTGCAGAGAGTGGTGACTATCACTCACGGCTCCCTGCAGGGATTGCCCCCACCCCTCTCCGATCCTCCAGCACTGGGGCGCGAGTACAGCTGGCTCTGCATCTAGATAGGCAGAGCCCGCTGTGACTCATGCAGCTGCGTGGATTTCGACAGTAATGTCGGGATTCTTCCCGGCTTCGGCTGTAGCTCACGATATACTGAGCTTTGGGTCACGGGAGGACGATAGCATATGTCCTCCTGTGACCCTTAAGAGAACTATGAGGAAAAACACTTACCCCATAGTTTTCTTTTAAATTGTATATCTGGCTGCTTGCCTGGAGTTCAGCCTTAAAGCCCATTTCCACCTTTGCAGAGGTAGTTAAAAAAAACCCGTAGGGCAGCAATGAACACGGATTGTACATGAAGCAGGCAAATGCAGTTGATGTATATGAAAACAGTAACTTACATTTTTTGTTAGCTTTCCTCTTCATATTCTCATGGGGATGCATCTGTGTTTTGCAAGCTCTTTTTTAGCTCTCCTATTCATTAGTATTGAATGTGGCGCACCCCCCCCCCCCTTTCCCCCAAACAGTGTATTGTGTGCAAAGGCAGAGCTGGTGTTTACTGATCACATTACAATGAATAAAAGGGGGAGCGCTATTTACAGCCTTATTACAATCCAACCCTGGTGTCTGACTGATTTTCATATGGAGAAAATGTTTAATTTTTAGGCTTTAGTAAAACCTTCATTAAAAAAAATGAGGAAAGCCTAAAGTGTGCACATGTATACATCATCATCGCACCTCTACATCACCACCATAAATGCTAATCACGTACAAAGGGGGGAATTAACTTTAAAGGGGCACAACACTTAAATTAAGTTTGGGTAGGAGGGTTGGTGGAGGTAAGTCTGGAAGTTGAATATGAACACATCTGTGTTGTGAAGATCCTCATTAAATCCTTTATCTTGAGCATAAAGTGTCCAAGACCTAAATCTTTGTATACAAAAAAGCAAAGTTTACAAACACACTTTAAAATACACCTTTGCCCTTGGCCTCGGTGTTCTACTGGCATAACACAGGATTTTTGAGCAAATGGAATGATGGCGAGTCGGAAATTGCTCATAAAATAGAGGATCTGTAATCATGCATAGAGCTAAACATCCTTCCTACTTCCACTTAGGTTGTTTGATTACATGCCAGGGAGAAGCCTGATCAAAGCAGACAGGAGATGCAACTGTCGTTTGAAAGGAAGGAAATCAGTTTTTCTTTCTGTCAGTTCTATATTCATGCAGTTGTCTGTTACAGACCAGGGCTGTACAATACTGTCAATGAATTACTGTTATGTGATGCCAGCTTGTAAAAGGTTTCAGGGCCCATTTACATATGTGCAGTATGTTAATGTACAATTAAAGTCTCTTCATTTTTAGCATATATCTACTGTTATTAAGCAGTAGATATATAACCCATGATTTAAAAAAAATAAAAAATTAGGGAAATACCTAATTTCCCGAATGGCTGTGAAGAAGTGTGTGGGTGCATGCGCAGTGGAGGGGAGGGGGGAAAACAGACACTGAAACTGAATGGAAACAGCCGGGCAGCCGGGTGCACGCACATGTACATGAGCATGCACATGGGCCAGACACATTGAGTTTGCGGTGGATCAAAGACTGGCACCAGCGCCGGAGGGACTGTCCAAAATGAGTGTAAGGAAGAAGATGATCGCAGCAAGAGGCATCAAATAAGGTACATGCTTACAGCAGAAAGGGGGGGGGGGTGGTTTACCTTTAATGTCACTTTAATGCATGTACATGTGATGCTTTAATGTGAGCGCATTAAGGCAGTCCATTGAAATCAATGGACATCTGATGCAGCAAAACGTCTAAAAAGTTTTCACAAAATGTTTGCCACAAGGTACTATGGTGTGTTGCCATGAGCTGCACCGCATGTGCATTGCCTCAGTGTGTTGGGGTGATATTCGAAATGAATGGCACCTCAATGCGTCAACAAATGTAATGTGTTACCCTTACCTTTTTTTAAGCGTAGATAAATTGCTACAAATTGGCTTCAGTTAGCTGATCTATTTTTGTGGAAAATAACTAAGGTAAATGAAGGGAATCTTGTCCGTACCTATCTTTATACCTCAGCAAAGGTAAACAGTAGTATCGGTAATTTCCCCATTAAAAATAGGAATTTTTAGTACTCAACATAAAATCCTTTTTTTTGGTGTTCCTTGAGGGACACATCGGAGATCTTTAATTTTCTCACTATTGGGTTATATCACCACCTTTAGGAGTAAATTCTCCTGCATTACCTTTAGGAGTAAGACACTATGCACAAAAACAAAAGCACTGGGGGCGGCCACTGAGAGTGGTCAAACTCCGTCTGCTAGAAGCAGCTCAGGTAATCACAAAGCATTACATAAACAACCAGAAAGGTGGGTGCTGTGTCCTTCAGTGAACGCAGAATTTTTTTTTTTTTGCGTTGAGTACAAAAAAAACCGATATTCCCTTACATTCATTGGGAGGACATAACAGAGATCTTGAATCTCTAACTATTTAGATGTTCCAAAGCAGTACCCACCCTGGGGTGGGAGCAAAAAAATGAAACGACTGCTCTTATGCAGCAACAGCACACTGCTACCTGCAGGGCTCTGTGTCAGATAGATGTATAAATGACCCAGGCCAAACAAAATAAATGGCCCTGTGGCCTCCTCTACAGAGCTGAATTGGTTCCAACCCTGACTGATAATGGTTCAGGATCATATTGGACCAATACAAGGCTTTAATGGGAAGAGCCACCTCGCTGGCAGACCGTTCCTTCAATAGGAGGCTGTCCTGGTATCACAGAATGTGTAAATCTGGCTTACATAGTGGAGATACACTAAGCCAGAAGGTGTCCGTAATGAAGAGAGGCAAAGGCAGACCTTGCGGAGACCATGCAGAACTTCTAGGCCTGACAAAAAACAGTTGGGACCTGGAAGAACAAAAGGAACAGATGCCCCTTTTTGGTTTTATGGACTGTGAACAGGTAGAACAAAATTCCTTGAACCATTCCACCACAGGAACATGGGTTCGACCCTATACTTCAAAAAGGCTCACAAAGGCTTGAATGGACAGGTGTTTGGTGTCAATAGGGACTGGGAGCCCTGTAAGCAATGACAGGAACTTTCTGAGGGAGAATGAGCCTTCCATGTCCCAAGCTTCTACTGGTAAGGTAGATGGGAACTCTAACCCCCAATGACACACTTATGAAAGCATGCAGGGCAGCGCCAAAGAGACGCTGTCTGCCATGCACCACTTTAAGAAACCTGAGGTGATGAAGGTGGCATCTTGCACAATTACCATACAAGCACTCCTGGAAGCTAAGGCTTGCAAGGGTGAAGGAAGAACACAAGTGCCAAGGTGCAGGAACTAATGACTGGAACTCGGGAGAACTGGTATCAGATGTGCAGAGGTACAGTTGTTGGACCAAGGATACAAGTTCAGATAGGAGCAAAGTCAGTCACAGGCCGGGGACATTAACAGATGAGCAGGGAGGCAGCCAATCATAAGCAGAATCAGGCTCACAGGCAAGGTCAGCAACATGCAGTCAGCGAGGTAAAGTATCGGTGAGCAGAATCTTGTTCAGAATTCCAGACCATGATCAGTAGCAGAGATCAACACCAGACAAAGGAAATTCAAAAGCAGGTCAGCAGTCATTGCAGAAAGTGTGCATTTTTGAAAAGTAAAGCCCATGCAAATTATATGCAAATTTGGCAGGAACCATAATACATAGTTGTGCAGAAATATTTGCCACAAGTTAGAATATGACTGAAAAATCAACCACATCCCAGAAATATGCAAATCAGACAGGAACTAAAATGTACTGTGGTTCAACTTAAAAGTTGCCATAAGTTCTTATCAGTTTTCGGGGGAGAATGGTGTTGTTTCTGTACAGGGAGATGACAGATTAGTATTCCCAACAGGACTAGGTGGGTGTTGGGAGTCCTTTCCTCTTGGGTTGAGTCTGGTCTGGTGGACCGGGCTTGTCCCCAGTTGTAGGTAGGTGTGACCCTGGTACTAACGCCTGCTGGTTTGAATGGAGCTGCCCTTTTCTGGCTTGGGAGCTGTGCCTCCTGGGGTGGTGTCACAGGGTGCCAAAAAAAACAGTATGGGTTTGGGACCCCACTGTGTTACATGGGCACATGTACACAGCTTGGGAGAGGCTCAGTAGCTTTCGGTTGCTTTGCCTTTCCCCACTGGGGGTCTCTTCAGAAGAGCCCTCAACAAGTAACCAAGTGGTGGACTGGCTTTGGCTGGTCCTTAAGGATTGGGTTCCAGCTGGTTTTGGTCTAGGTGGATCAGGTAACCTTGTCTCTGTCAGGAGCTGTGCACCCAGGAGATCCAGGGATTTAAGGCCCTTCAGAGGAGGACCACAGTATCCTTGTGCACTTTTTTGTGTGGTGTGATTGCATGTGTCAAAAAAAACAACTTTGTACTTTCGCTATGTCTTTTAGTATTAAATAATAACAAAACATGGAATTCATTTCAGTCACTGACTGATGTGTACACAGAATAAATCACATTAATGGCCAAATATAACTTGTCATTGTCCGTTATAGGCAAAAAGATTGTGTTTTTCCCTTCTTTAAACAACTTTTCTTAGTAGCTAGCTCTACAAATACTAGGAGGGTAGCTGAGGATAACTGACATTGCCCAGACTTTCAGAAACCATAATATCTGCCTAATAATTGCTGTATGGTATTTGTCACAAATGAACATTAAACAGACGTATGCACATCACAGTTTATCATAATTTAATCTAATCTTGCCAACAAATCCTGTTAAATTAAAAGCAAACTTCTTTGCCTTAGGCAGCTATGCGCCATGTCTACCACATTTGTATGTGAAAAGTCACAAGCCATAACTTTTCATAGTCCACTGTTTGTTTAGAAACTAATACTGTACATGCTTGGTAAACCAAAACTCTGACATCAAGTGTGCACTAGGGGTTAAATGTGCAGTTAAGACAGCTATGCAAGACACAATGGGAACATTTCCAGCACTGGAGACACTCAGCGGCTCTGTGTATCTAAAATTTTAAAACACAGCGATGACAGATTCTGCATTTTAGCACACTGTTAGTGCTTGACTCTAAATACAGATCTGGACACAAACATATTCCCCATACATGTGGCAATGTTCAATTTAAGATCATAGCTTTTTTTCAAACTGCTATTAGACCTTGCTTTAAATTGTAAAGTCAAAACATTTTATCTGTCTTTGTTGCTGTTGGAGATGTGCACTCACTTCCTGTCTGGTGAAACTGTGGTCACTAACAGTAAATGAGGGGAAATCTCTCCAATGGAGTCCCAGATAACAGAAAAACCCCAACCAGGGTTGCAATTCTTTTGGACACACAAGAGCACTTTAAAAAATTTCATTTTAGAATGTTGTCCTGAGGACAGTGGGCTGTCATTGAATGACAACAAATGGGCGTGGCCGGCCGTGACATACCAGCTGACTTCGCCTATTTGTTTTCATTTTGCCGGAACTTGCAAAAGCGATTTGACATATGTCGGCAAAATGTCAACAGATAGGTGGAGCCAGCGGTGATGTCACTGCTAGCTCCGCCTATCTGTTTACATTTTGTCGGCATACGTCAAATTGTTCATTCTGCAGTGGCAGTTCATCGGGTGCGGACAGGTCGGTGGAGTTTTTTCATTTCCACAAGTTGTCGTCGTGAACAACGCTGGAAATCGTGATTGACCTTTGGATTACCTCGGTGGATCAATTTTGGGGATTTTTATTTTTTAACAACTTTTGTCAACAACTTCTGTGTTGTTTTTTTTCAATTAAAGGACTTTTTCGTGAAGTGCGGGTTCTTTATTTACTTTTCATTTAAACCCTTTAGTGAATGAGTAGGGGTACAAGTACCCCTTACCCATTCACAAGGGGGGCGGTATCTGGGTGCCCCTTGATTAACGGGGTAGTCTGATGCAAATAAGCCCCCCTGCATGCAGACCCCCACAGCCAATGGGTCAGGGCTTGTGGGGAAGAGGCCCTTGTCTCCATCGGTAGGGGGACAAGGTGCTTTTCCAGGGGGACCCAAACAAATACATCTTTAGTAATGTTTAGTAATGACAATCTACAAACACAAACTTCTAGAGAATTGTATGATTTTTATTTTTTGCATACCTTATTTTCCTTTCCTCCCCATTCTTCTCACAGTGGCCATTTTTACTAAAGGCAGATTAATATTTCCCCCTTTTACCTCCTGAAACTCTGGCACATGTGACTTGGACATGTAACCATGCATATCATCTCAGGGGAGAATAATAACTTCCCCTGAGATCACAGATGAGATTTCCCAGCAATGCACTGCTGATGTAACCTTCCCAGGATACAATTCTTGGGCACAGATTACATCACTAATGCCCAAGAGGACCAGGAAATGGAAAAACAATAATTGCAAGTAAAAGAAACATATGTTTGTTTAGCTAATAATTGTAAGATGATTTCATATCAGCATGCAGAGCTGCACAATGAGGTGATTTTTAGTGAAAGAGGGTAAACTTTAAGTAATAAACCCAAGACTATTCATGGCAGAAATCTAGACTACTGGCCCAATTTAATAAAATCAGATATGTAATTTTTATTTTGTCCATAGTTACACTTTATCAAAAACAATACTAAAAAGCCAAAACCACTCACAAAGCTAGTTAGAAGCATGATCATTCAGTGGTATCTGAGACTGCTCCACATAGCAAATTCCAATGGATACCTACATATACATAGTACCTGTCTATAGCATGATATCCTGCCAGTCATTTACCAACTACTATTCAAGAAACAGAATTTGGGTTTGTTAGACTAATGAAAAATCATCATAGAATTCTTCAATGCTCGCGTAACACAAGTTTGCACTACCCCAGGAAAGTCTGTTACTTTAAGGTTTCTTCTTACACCTCCATATCAAGACCAAGGTTACCAAGGCCGTCAACGCTTCTTTCAGTCTTCACAACAAGCAGAAAAATCTAAATGACTTTGAAATGAAGGCAGACAGAACAAGTCTTTGAACTTTTTGATGACAGATGAAAGCCTTTGTCCAGAGCCTCCCGGACGCTTGTAATTATTTTTTGCTAGCAAAATCCTTTGTAGGAAAGAGCAGCATTCCGAGAGAAGACATCGCTGAACTGCAACATTTTTTTTTTTTTAAAGAAAGCCTGGAAAAAACAGAGTGGCAGAATTCTAAATAATTACTGTTTATGGGTATGCCTCCCTGAGAAGTCTCTATAATTACAAAAAGCCGAAAGAACATTTCAGAATCTCAAAATGAGCCTTTAAATTGTTCTGCTACCACATAAATGAACACATAGACATGCAATGTTTCTTTCTTCCGGGAGGTCTACCAACCTGCAATCTGACTGACTGAGCCATATGGCCCTGTTGTGTCACAAAGGAGGTTGGGATTCTGGAGATCATTTGTGTGTGAAGGAGTAAGAGATGGGTTTGACGAGCTAGAAATGGGGGAAAATCACAACAGGCAATGTGGTACATACTGTGCTTCAAGCCTCCAAATGATATTCACAATGCTAAAATTAGTACAGTCAGTTGCTGCTCTGAGAGACTGAAATCTTCCATGTGAAGAAGACACTTCTAAAGTATGTATAAGAAAGAAAGAAATAAAGATTTCTAAAGGAGTTGTAAAGTCTCAGCATATTCTATCCTGTTATAACATCAGCATTGTAATAGGAATACATACTAGAGTTGTTTTTGATAATATAGTCAAAGCATAGTTGAAAAGAAATCCCTTTTATGTAGTGAGTGTGACACAAGAAAGTGCACATTCCTAGTGCTGAGTGAAAGGAGAAAGTACATCCTATCTTCGATAAGTAAATTTACAAACCTCTAGATCTATATGGTTATCAGGAATGGGATATAACCTTTGGAAATTCATTATAGAAATACATACTTATTTTAAGTGTTTGACCATAGATACCCTATAATAGGTAAGGTTGTGTGGTATGATCATGCTTCTAACTAGCTTTGTGAGTGGTTTTGGCTTTTTAGTATTGTTTTTGATAAAGTGTAACTATGGACAAAATAAAAATTACATATCTGATTTTATTAAATTGGGCCAGTAGTCTAGATTTCTGTCTTCTATATACCAAGCTTCCCTTCTGTGACTTTAAACTCCATTGACCATTCACATGACAGCTGCTTGGACAGCAGAAACATTTAGCACACCTGCTGCTTTGTCATCATAATTAAAGTAGGACCCTTTATAATTAAAGAACCCCCCACTCCCCCATCTCCCATATTGCGCATATGACAGACGATGATTGGCTGCTCAAGAACCGGGTAAGGCCAGAGGCAGCAGACATCTATACCCAGCAATTTGGGTTTTTCATTGAAGGGTGCTGGGCAACATTGGTAATGGTAAATTATGGTACCACACAGAGGCTTATTTTGCTTTGAATCACAGATTTAATAACAGACTTGTCTTAAGGTGATGTTCTGAAATGCAGTGGATCCGGTCGTACCCGTTACCCTCACTAACTTGCTTATGTTACCATAATAACAGATAAACAGCATGGAAGCACAAAGCGTTACAGAAAGCCTTAAACAGAACATGTTCTATTGCTGTAAATGTCATCACTGGAAAAGCAAAGTGCACTGCCTACCATTCAGATCCTCCTCTTCCAAAGCTTTGGTACTGGGGCACTTTCCATGCAAACACGGCCCATTCCAGCAGAATTTCGGGGCACAAACATCTTTATAAATTCTTAAGTGCAAAAAAAATGTACCTCTAGTCATATGTGTTAAATGTACAGGTCACTATTTATACTGTACAATTCATATATTTGTATATGGTGGATTCTACAGCTAGCACTGTACTTCGAGCTTGCTGTGCCTATGACAGCTGCAGGTCTCATACAGGGGAGAGGCAGAGGAAGGAATTAATAAAAACTGGAGCAGGCAGAATGTGGAGCAGTTGTCCATGGCAACCAATCAGTTTCTCTTTCATTTTCAAAGCTTAACTCTGAAAAGAGAAGCTGATTGGTTGCCATGGGCAACAGCTTCAGATTGTTCAGATTCA
>NW_017306395.1:1637893-1695116 GCF_000935625.1 Nanorana parkeri
GCCATAGATTATGTAACTGGTATGTAGGAACAGAACCAAAAGCACAAAGAAAGCAATATATTAAAACTGGAGCAAACAGAATCTGGAGTTTCCCATAGCAACCAACCAGCTTCTAACTTTCATTTTTTTCAATAATGAATCCAGATCAAACAAATGTACATTACCCAGCAAAGTATTTCAATATTTTGTTTTGTCCAAGCACTTACAGTGCAGTCATCATGTTTACAAACAGCTCCAACTCTCTTAGCTCAGCTAACCTGAACAAAATCAGAAGGGACAGAGCAGTCTACAGCAGATGTCCATCTACTAGCATGGAGAACAGAGGAGGGAGAAGGAGTGGCTTGCCTTGCTGTGCCTATGTATTTGTGGACCAAAATCCAGTGTACCCATCGCACTCCTGACCGAATAGTACCCTTAGAGTCGGGTGGATGCCAAAGTGACTGCAGATGCCTCTGCAATCCAAGATAAGTGTATGTATAAAGTCACTCGCACTCCAATAGAATTTCAAGTCAAAAACGGTTTATTGACTCGATTGCTATCAAATCATATAGCGACGTTTCGGAAACAACAGCGGTTCCTTCTTCAGGCAAACATTCTATTGGAGTGCGAGTGACTTTATACATACACTTATGTATTTGTGGAGACACACGCAAATTACTAACACACACAAGGGAGGCTCCATAGGACCCTGAAAGGGAATGAAGCCACCCTCAAACAGGATATCAGGGCCAGTGCTCAGGGGACAAGCTGATTCTGCAGAACTTTTCAACATCAAGGAGCAGCATCCATTGTAAGTAATTTAATCAGCATTTTAAATAGTTTAAAAGTCCCTTAACTTTAATA
Source organism: Nanorana parkeri (assembly GCF_000935625.1). Lineage (NCBI taxonomy): Eukaryota > Metazoa > Chordata > Amphibia > Anura > Dicroglossidae > Nanorana > Nanorana parkeri. Next base: position 1,638,737 of record NW_017306395.1, read on the forward strand.
TCACTTTACGTTTAGAAGAAAAGTATTTGCAAAATCGAGCCAAGATCTTGCATTTAGTATTGAGCCTATTTCTCATTTCCGGAGGCTCTTGTAGTTGGCTTGCTCATCTGCAATGTCATTTCCATCATTCTACAAAGCCGCAAAGAACTCCGTTACAGACTGAGCAGCACACAGTTGATTTTTGGAGCTTCAAGGAGGCACTTGTGACACAAAAGCTAAAATCTGCTCTGGTCACAATCCAAATGACCAAAGACTGTACTCAATGACAAACTACTATAGTTGTGCAATGTTGTAAAAATATTCTGTTGTGAAATAATTTGCTGATTATTATTTTAAATGGGTTTTCCCTGAATACGCAGGATAAAGACTATTTCATAGTAAAGGTTTGCTGTGCTGTGGCGGAAACAAGCTGCACATACTAATGCAATCATTGCATCTATCAGTTAATAACATTTGCACAAACTGTTTCCTTCTTGTTTTAATGGTACACAATGAAGAGTCTGGTGAATCAAGAAATACTTCACATTTCTCTGAAGTCTTGTAGCACACAGCACTGTTTGGTGCCAGAACTTAAACCAAGTCTGTCTGTGTATGAAGTATAAATGCCTCTTGTTATTGCCGGATTAGGATAGGTGAAGTCTGACTTGTTTCACTGAAGACAGCCCTCTTGTAGGAACATGTCCTTTAAAGGAAGTTACTTTCTATCTGTGTTATATTTGGATATTCAGATGAAGTTATGATTATGGTTAGACTTTGCCAGGAAAGCATTTTCTTTTGTAAATGTTTTCTCAGAAGACAGCCTATGACAATATAAAATTAAACCCATACCTAAAACTGATCTCCCTTTCCCACTCCACCCTCTGTACCTAATCTATATTATTTATAAAAAGAAAAAAAACTACCTAAAAGCTTTAAATACATACCTAAGGCTGGCTTCCAGATATTCTTTGTTCTAGTCATTATTGTGGGAAGGGTCCAGACTACAGTGCCGCTTCACTTTCTGGTGAAGTGGGTGCTGCCCATTGTTTGTTGTCAGAGTCCATCACATGTTCCCCAAGGCCTAAAGTGTAGTTCCACTTTTGCAGTCAACCCCACAATCATGGTTATTCAGAAAAGGGTGAAGAGTTTGGAGAAGGCCGGAGAACTGAACAATCTAGGACAACATAGCTGAACTGCAAAGTGAGCTGAATTGGAGAATTTTTTCAAATCAGCTATGTTGGCCTAGATTGTTCACTTCTCCTGCCTTCTCCAAACTCTTCACCCTTTTGTGAATAGACCTGTATATGTTTGTTATGTGTTCCTATTCACACAGCATACCCAGCTGTTTCTTTGGTGAAGACCTTTGTGCAGATTCCAGGCTACTCTGAGCAGCTTGAAAGTGAAAATAGATGGTCAGACTGAGCTTCTTTTTATTAACATACAATGCTTCTAATTCTTTAACCCTTTGTTAGGACAGACTGTGTTCAAATCTAGTTTACAACTGATAATGAAATCTGCAAGCACAGTGCGGACAGAATTAATTAGAGTAACCATAATTTCCCACAGCCCCCCTCCTTAACATTGCATAGGTGAGAGCTAGGTAGGATTTTTAAGCAAGTCAAAATTTTAAGTTATGCAATGTAAATGGGAACATATTACTAAAATAAAATAGGTGTTATCCCAACTTGGCTGAAAAAGTCAAACTACAAACTACACTTTAAGCAGTGTCGACACGTGAGGGGCAGGTACAAGACCATATGGCTGAATCAGTGAAAACAACAACTTATGACTAAAGGACGCCACTACCGGAAGATGCCTTGTGGAGAATCACAATATGTGAGGACTTACCTGTTACCTCCCACAGGGTCCAATGTCGTCGAATGGTAACATTGTGCAGCCGGAGACTGGGCCTGCCCGACGACTGCTGCATCACTGTGTCCGCCCCTCCCCATGTTCTTGGACTGTCCCTGTACTGGCTACCACTAGGCAGGAGATTGTGCGTTATCCTAGTCTACTTGAGTAGAGGTACCAATCGTACTGGCAAGTCCCCCACGTCTGGGCTCCTACCATCGCCAACCTGATACAATATGCGGATTCAGGCTTAAAAACAAAACAAAAAATCATAGATTAGGTGGGTGTGGATGGGTTATAATTGGTTTTGCCAGAGTTGTACTTTAAGGCCTGGTTCACACCTGGGCGTTTTACATCGCGTTCCTACGCGCTGTAAAACGCTCAACATGTGAAAACCAATAATTGCCTATGGGCATGGTTCCCACCTGGGCGTTTTACAGCGCGTAGGAACGCGCTGTAAAACGCCCTATGCCCAAAGAAGTACAGGAGCTTCTTTGGGGCGTATTTGTCGCGCGTATCCATTAGCAAACAGCGGGATAGCCCTCGGAAACGTGTGTTTCTTTTACCGCAAATCGCGGTAAAAACATGCGACAAACGCGCATATATTCCGTACACCTAGGTGTGAGCCCAGTCTTGTGACTATCATCTGCCACACTGCACAGGCAGGAAGATCATTTTACCTAACTGCTTTTTGCAACAACTCCCTTCTGTGCTCTTTGCACAAATGTATTTAATGTTAATTTATAATAATGATTGAAGCTAAAATAAGCAGGCTGGAGACATAGGAAGATACTGAACCAGGAAACCAGGGTGGTCCCTGCCTGGCTGTTTGATGTAGCAGGAATTGGTATCTCAAAAGACTATCTGCTTAAAATTACAATCCTTAGCAGGTATACACACATATGTATTTGCAGTGTGTATTTTGCTGTTTGCCTGGAGTCTAGACTGCATGGCCACATAATACATGCATTGAAGATACTGTATATGACAGCTGCATCTTACATAACTGAATGTAAATACTGTAAGTAGTAAACAAACTATCTCAAGCAATGATCACTCTGCTTCTTAGAAACTTCCCGACACTTATTCCTAACATGCACTGCAGGCAAGTGAATGGCTTTAGCACACGTGTATAACCTTCTTGACATGAGCTCCATTTCTTCAAAAGCAAACCATTTATAGGGAAAATATTTAAGCAGCAAAACACATCTGATTCCTCTTCAACATAAAGTATATGACTCTACTGTAGATGTAGTAATCCCAAGCTGTACACGCTACAAAATGTTAGTAACCAAATTTTGATTATCTATACCACATTCTGAAGGAACTGATTTGAATTTTTTCATTAATGAATGGTTATTAAACCAATTAACCAGAGTCTAATTATATTGAACAAGCTGTCTTTCCTAAATTACATGCTTGACTTAATTAAATCTGGCTTTCCACTAAGTAATATAGTTACGTTAATGTAATTATTCTGCCTAATTATGTTACTTATATTCTTAATGATCAAAGCCCTTTAGCACAGGGTACATGGAAGATGTATATTACCAGTTTGTCCAAATGTTCAGCAAATCTCTGTAAAATCCCTAAAAAATCAGAGCATTCTGCCATTAAAACCACATCTCTAAAGGAGAACTATGGGGTTAGGGCTTTTCCCCATAGTTCTCCTTAGGGTAACGGGAGGACACAAACTAGCGTCCTCCCGTCACCCTAGGCTCAGTATACCGCGAGCTGTAGCTCGCGGTATACTGAGACGCCGCAGTATACCGCGAGCTGCTGCTCGCGGTATACTGAGACGCCGCAGCTGAAGCGGATCCCGAGAATTGTGCCGGGATCTGCCCAGCTGCGTGACTGACAGCTGGCTCTGCCTATCTAGAGGCAGAGCCAGCTGTACCCGCCCCGTCCGATCCGCCAGTCAGCGCTGGCAGATCGGAGCGGGTGGGGGGAATCCAGCCCCTCCCTGTCACGGCAGAGAGCCGTGACAGGATCGAGAGGTGAGGGAACGCCGATATGTGTTTGCTCACCTCCCGATCTACTGAGCCGACCTGTGACAGTCTCATTGTCACAGGTCGGCTAGAACTATGAGGTGAGTGAAAAGCACTCACCTCATAATTCTCCTTTAAGCCAACTACACAAGGATATCTCCATTATTGAAAGATGGATTCCCATATCTATACATTTTCTCATGTCAAAGAGTCTTGAATGTAAAACCTTTTTTTCTTTTAAATATTTTGTTTGCATCACTCCTTCTCATGATATCTAGCTTACTGATTAACCCATTCAGAATAAAATGTACCTGTGAATACTGCTAACTCGGAAAGTGTTGACTCTAGTCAACCAAGCAATGAGGAAGGGGGAAGGGGCAAGCAATGGAGAAAAATTAGCATCCAGCTCTTGAATGCAAAAGGGTGACTAATGGCTGGACCACATAGTATTAATACTTGGTGGAGTCAAAAAATCAGTTTTCGTGGACTGGTCTTTTAATTTACTAATTAACAGAAATGTTAAAGATGACAATATAAGGGAAAGGCAAGTACCAAGTTGTTGATGTAAGCATATTCAGCAACCTTGGTTCTGGATCTCCGTGGAATGGTAAGAATTGTATTTGAAGCCATGTTGTCAATTTAATTTGTCTTCCATGACAGATTTGTATCTTTAAAAGACAGAACTACAAGTAAACACTTGTTTTCTGATGTTTCTGGTTTTCTAATGTATAATGTTACGTGATGCTGCCTGGAAAGTAATTTAGGACTTTCTGAGTAAATGTTAAACCCTAAAAGTAAAGCTAAAGTACATTTAAAGGTTCTTGTGTGGCAGTTCAAATAGGTCCCAAATCCAGCCACTACATGATGTGGGAGCTTCATATGTGGAAAAAAAAGCTTCTTTACCTCCCCTGAGTCACTTAAATCCTCCTTCATTTATGTCTCACACGTTTTCCCTTCCAGACATTGCAGCTCACAGTGAGAATGTTTCAGCAGCAAAGTCAGTTCTGCCAATGCAAAAAGCAGTGGGTAGAGCTAGGCATGACCAGCTGCTGATTGACAAGCTAAAGCTTAAATCAGCAGTGACAATGCTGATAGCCACATTTCCTACTACATCATCTCATCCTATTGAAGTGCAGGCACAACCTACATGTGGAACAATGCTGCTTTAAATTCAGGAGCAGTGCAGTTGTGTTGTCCTTCATCACAGGAGTCCAGATGCACTTACAATTAAGTGGTGCAGCAGATATGTATTTTTTAAAGGAAGACATTGTTCTGTTTTAACTAGTCATAGTGATGCTGGTTATTTACAACATGGCACAAAAATTACTACACGTAACTGGAAAACATGAAACTAGTAGAAGTAAGTAAATGGTAAACATTTATAAAAAATTTTCTATTTTCTGACATACAGATAATCTGCATGTTGAGTTTTCTGATAACAAGATTGTCTCTGTCACATACAAAGAAGGCGGAATGTACTTCGCCATAAACCACCTATTTCCTTTACTACCCCCCTTACTCCAGTTCCTTTTTAATAAGTTTTTTTAATAACTTCATTTTAAAAGTAGCATCAGAAATAGATCTCTGGAAGGGAAGAGTAAATGGAGTGTAGGGTGGTTGCAGTTCTCTACCAGTGAGTGACAATTTTATAACCGGGTTCCTGGAACCTGTTACTAATGAATGACTGATAAAAGAGGGTCAGTATTTTGGATTATGTGGTTGGTAAAAGTGGCATGTTGAGGTATTTCTCCCATGTGTCTAAGAATAGATTGGGTTTGGGATTACTCCCGAAAGAGCAATGGGTAGAAGAGGGAGAAAGAGTGTCTCACTGGTCCAGTGGACTATCATGCCCGCTCGATTTGGGTCATGCGGGAACTTAAAAAGTGTGTGGAGTAGATATCCAAGGTAGTGGGAAAGCTGAAGCATCCGTATGGGTCCTAGTGGGGAGAATTCAGGGTCATTAAACATTTGGTCTGACATCTGCCAGTAGGAGTTGCTAATGAAATGTGGGGCTGGATGTTGGTCTCTGCGACGCAAAATGGTAAATATCTTGTCTTATATACCTGGTGGAAAACTTGAATTCCCCAGGATCGGAAGCAGGGGCGAGAAGAATGGGGATATTCCATAAGTGGTAAATGCCTGTTTGCAGATGTGCCAGTTAGGAGCAAAGGCAGGGTGCCTGTGGAGCTCTGAAGTTGAGTGTACCAAGCACTGGTCCTTTTTTTTAAACATTTACCTTGAAAGGTAAATCTGTCATATAATAAAAATTCTCATTACTTACAAAATGAAATATGAATGCTAGTATGACAGACCAAGAAACAGACTGATTTACTGCAGGACAAGGCCTGAAGAAACCATTTATGATTTTGTTTCAAGTCAGGAATGAAATGGAAAAAATAATCCTAGCAATGTAATTGAAGCATTAGTGACAGTGGACGCTGACAACCCAACCCCAAACTCTCTTACGTGTTTTTTTTCCATCTGCCACCAGATATTATAATAATTACTCTGTAATGACAGACTTGGCTATCTAGCTATGCACCTCTTGTATTCTATCCTTCAATTTGTTTGGCATCCTCTTTGTGTAGTGTACTGTACATGATGTTAGTATCATGTGTTCAGATCAATCAATCTGAATAATGTAGCTACCTATCTGTGCACTTAATCTGTACTAAACCATTACAGAATGGTAGAATGTTTTATCTACGGTAAGGATAAGGAATTAAGAAAATGCCTCACATATTCTCTTCTAATACCAAGGCCTATACACATTTTCTCACTGTACCAGCTGTTGTGTAGTAATAAGTGCTCTCAAATATTCATATAACTAACTGCTTGGCTTACAAAAATTAGAATGCCATGATAAAGCAGGTCCTATGGAACTGGAAAATAGCCACACATTTGCGTTAAAATTTTGTCAAGGACATGAATGAATTTTTGAACATTATAGGTTGGATTAACTGTCCAACACTACATCAGAACACACTCAGCTTTCTTTTTTTTCTATCACTGTGCATTAGTTGCTTTTGTTTTTGGGACTCCCACTAAAGGCTAACTTGATATTTAATCTGCAAGATTTTTGGATGCCTTAGAGCCCTTCAGCAGGCTTTATACAATAGTATCATTAAGTGCGTCATGGATATGTTAGTCTATGTTTCTAGTGAGTTAGTTTGTCTTTTGTTATTTGAGGAAATCTGGGAATCCAATGCCCCTTAAGCCAGATAGACACACTTTGAATTTTGGCCAGCTCTTCATGAACCAGCCGAAATTCAATGCGTGGGTGCTGCTGTCGGCACCTTTCCGACCAGCATCCCTCGATCAGTTTTTCAAAGGAGCATGTCGGTGAATTGTTGGCAGAACAGATCTAGCAGCCAATACAAAGGAAACAGCAGAAGATTCCTAGATTAACGCTACTAAGCGTTGATGGAGGAATCTGTTCTATTTTTTTCGTGAACCGGCAGGTTGAAGGAAGAAAATAGAAACGTTTATACCTGTGCTGCCACAATAGTCGTATAAAATATGGCAATTCATAGTTAATATTCATACTAATGTGAGATGAGAATTTATATAGTTTATTTTCCTTAAAGGAGAACTATGAGGTGAGTGCCGACCTGTGACAATGAAACTGTCACAGGTCGGCTCAGTAGATCGGAAAGTGAGCGAACACATACCGGCGTTCGCTGACTTCTCAAACCTGTCACGGCAGAGAGCCGTGACAGGGTAGGGACTGAATTCCCCCCTCCCCGCTCCGATCCTCCAGCGTTGACTGGCGGAACGGACGGGGGAGGGGGCGGGTACAGCTGGCTGTGCCTTTAGATAGGCAGAGCCAGCTGTCACTCACACAGCTGAGCGGATCCAGACATAATTGTCGGGATCCGTTTCAGCTGCGGCATCTCAGTATACCGCGAGCTTTAGCTTGCAGTATACTGAGCTTTGGGTGACGGAAAGATGCTAGTTTGTGTCCTCCCGTTACCCTTAGGAGAACTATGAGGAAAAGCCCTAACCCCATAGTTCTCCTTTAAGCCATATACTGTGAGCAGCATTATAGCTGATTCATGTGCTGACATATTGTGGTCATTCTGGTTATTGCACATGTTTTTCTGTGTTCCCTCCCATCTATGATGTATTTCCCCTTTTTTTATGAGACCAGTTGTTTTCTAGTGTAATGGCGGACAATAACATGATCACATGTTAATCTGCATTGCATGCCGGGAAACATTACTATCTCCGACCTTCAAATACCACCCATTCATTCATCTGCTGTATTCTGTTGTCTGCTGTGACCCTACTGCGTTTAAATAAAGCACCTTCGTGGATGAAAAGGTATTTGCTGAGTTCAACTATCTGATAAAGATTGTCTGCAGTGATTATATCTGCTTATACAGGCCAGGCATAGAGGTCTCAGCAAGGGATAAATCGCTAATACAACAGTCAGAATAATACCCGACTTTAGTCTTGGGTGCCTTAAAGGAGAACTATGAGGTGAGTGCTTTTCACTCACCTCATAGTTCTAGCCGACCTGTGACAATGAGACTGTCACAGGTCGGCCCAGTAGATCGGGAAGTGAGCAGGATCCACTCCGGCTGCGGCGTCTCAGTGTACCGCGAGCTGTAGCTGTATACTGAGCTAGTTTGTGTCCTCCCATTACCCTAAGGAGAACTATGGGGAAAAGCCCTGACCCCATAGTTCTCCTTTAAGTTGCTCAAAACATATTCTTGGTATCCTAATTCATCAGACATATTTCTTCAAGGTTCCGTGGAGTATGTGATGTATTTCCATGGGTATGGCCTGGAGGATATATAGGATCCATTGGTATGGATTGGAGAATATATAGGATTTGTTTGCATATACAGGTGAAACTCGAAAAATTAGACTATCATGCAAAAGTTCATTTATTTCACTAATGCAACTTAGCCGTCTACCAGGAGATTTTGGAGCACTTTATGCTTTCTTCCGCAGACGAGCTCTATGGGGACGCCGACTTCATTTTCCAGCAGGACTTGGCACCTGCCCACACTGCCAAAAATTTTCTGAGATTGTGGATTTGGGGTTTTCATGAGCTGTAAGCCATAATCATCACAATTATGACAAATCACGGCTTGAACTATCTTGCTTTGCATGTAATGAGTCTATGTCATGTATTAGTTTCACCTTTTAAGTTGCATTAGTGAAATAAATGAACTTTTGCACGATATTCTAATTTTTTGAGTTTCACCTGTATATAGGATAGGATAGAATAGGAGAGGAAATATAGGGGTCTATTCACTAAGCCGAGTGAAAGACCGACCTGAAGTGAAGTGAGCCGAACACCGTTCGGCTATTCACTTCAGGATTATACGGCTGATTTCAGCCGTATATCGTCTGAAATCAGCCGTACATCGGGTGGCTTTGTGTGGCTTCGGGTTGGCCGAACATGCTCAGCATGTTCGGCCGACCCGAAGTGCAGAAAGAGTTCGACTTAGCCGATCCAACATCTGGATCGTCTAAGCCGAACCTGCGGCAGGCTACTTGCTGCTTTTCGGTCTATTCTTATAGATGCCGAACAGCAGTGAGTGAATAGCCGAATACCGCTCAGCTGTTCTGCTCAGTCTCCCTGTGGGACAGAGCAGAACAGAAAAATAGTTTAAAAAGTAGAAAAATATAAATAGAAAACGATTGTGCGGAGCTAGCAATAACAGCGAGCTCCGCCCAACAGTTTTCTATTGGCCGGCGGTTCTGCTGTCGTCAAAAAACAAAAAAAGATTTGGCCATAGGAATGCATTGCTAGATTCCTATTGGCTATTTCAATTTGCAATAGCCAATAGCAAACTAGCTATGTACCCGCCCTCTGCTGCTGTCAATCACTAGTGGGGACCTGATGGAGAACTGCAGAAGAGGGCGGGTGCAATAGCTAGTTTGCTATTGGCTATTGCAAATTGAAATAGCCAATAGGAATCTAGCAATGCATTCCTATGCATTACTTTTATTCTGACATGGCTCCGTGTCAGAATAAAAAAAAAAGAAAAAGCAGTGTTTCTCTCCTTGGTGGCCGGGAGCGGGAGACTCCCGGAGCGCCCGGGAGAGTTAGGCTGTCCCGAGATCAGTGTCCATATTTCGAGGATGGCAGCTCTGCCAAACCCCCCAAAATGGATTTGTCCCATATTTTGAGGTCATGATATTTTATAGTAATGATTGAAAATTAAGGGGGTATAAATTGGTGAGCTCTGCAGGCAATTGCATCCCCAGGTATGTGATGTCTTTTAACATTTTATGCTTTTTTCTCTGGGGAGAGAGAGGGAGAGAGACGCACACACAATGCCATCTGCAGTCAGGAGAGGTTTTTTGTAAACAAACTGTTCCCCATAATTGGTGATCATATGATTGGGAAATACACTGACTAATTCTGGAACACTGTCAACACACTGGACTAGAAGTGTACACAGCTGTGCTATACTAGTTTTTAGAGTTTTTATGTGGATCATTTAAATGGAACTGAAGCCAAACTTTTGTTTAGTTTTGGATAGCTTAAGGGAGGGTTACAATCCCTGACAGCTTTATTCCCATCTGTGTATCACTGGGGAGATTTCCCTACACTTTCTGTCTGAAAGCCACAACAAGAAGTGAGAGAAAAATTCTTGCCAAGTAAGGACAAAGTGAAGTCACCAGACCTAGTGTCTCCATTGGAAGCTTTCCTATCTATTCCTGTTTTGATGACAACCCAAAATTTGGGATTTTCTTTCACTTTCACCAATCACAGTCACCAGGACAAATAGAGAAGTTGATTCTCCCTAACGGTGACACAGAGACAGCAATAAACACCTGACCTAATTCCTCTCTACTGAACTTGGCTTCAGTTGCACTTTAACTAAGATACCTGTGCCTAACAACGTTAATATACAGGAGTACCCATCTGCCAATAAACCCACTTATACCAATTCCTTCCACTCTACCAATTCACAATTTAAAAAAATAAACACACACTTGTAAGACATATTTTTAGCTACCTAAGTCCACCATCTCCCTCCACATTGCTTCTCCCAGTATTGGAGACCAATGACCGAAAGCTGCATTAAGGCCTGCTGATCAGTCAGTTGCTGTTCCTTGCATTGTGACATCATTGCCATAGCTTGAAGTATTTAAGACCATGTGAGGACCTCTTTAATAGACTTTTGTTATAGCCTATAGGAAGTGTCCGTGTCACCACGTCACCACTAAAATTGAATCTAGCAGGTGGGTGGAGGGGCTAAAGAGTAGTAGGGGAGTCCTTTGGAGATAAACTTAAAAGCACTATATAGCACTGTGCAAATACATTATTAGGAGACGAGTGCAAATCATGTCCCTAGTCAAACACATTTGTTTTTGGGAAACATACATTATAAAAACATGAACTAAAAAATGCAAAGCATGATCTGTTGTGATGGACAACTGCACCTTCAAGAGTGGGCCATGGAGCAACGTCGGTGCAGTTTGAATAGGATTTACATTTCCCTGCATACTGTATGGTCTTCTAAAAATCTCTCTATTGAAGATTACCCAGAAAGCAATTGAGCTGCCAGTTTGAAAATGACTTGCTAAACTATTGCAGACTTGCCAAGCTTCACAATCTTGTTGCACAATTACAGCAAGTCTGCATTGCAAGTCTCCAGATCAATGTGTTTTGGAAAAGTGCTGTACACTTGCAGAGCTCTTGCTAAGACCTGCAGGACTCTTGCTGTAGACTTGCCAAGCAAATTTGCTACAAATTCAAAAAGTGTCAACTAGAACTTGTGCTGCAAGTGTTCTGCAAGTCTACAACCTGCCAGGAATGTGTGCAGCAAGTTAACAAGAATTAAAATTTAACCGTTCCGCAAGTCAGCGCTGGAGGATCGGACAGGGGAGGGGGGGAATCCCTGCAGGGAGCCGTGAGTGACAGTCACTGCTCTCTGCAGGGACATGGTTGAGAAGTGAGTGAGCGACGGTATATGTTCGCTCACTTCCCGATCTATTGAGCCGACCTGTGACAGTTTTTATTGTCACAGGTCGGCTAGAACTATGAGGCTGAGTGATTTTCACTCGCCTCATAATTCTCTTTTAACATAAAATCTTTTTCTTTTTATTAAAGGCCACAGCAATTCAGAAATAGTTGAGTTATAATGCCACTCACAGGAGTTTGGGACACTGGCAAGTAGAAGAGTTGTAAGGCAGCACCCGTATAACCCCTCCTCTACCCAACATTCCTCAGTTTTGCGGAAAAGCAATACGCGGGGCCAGCAAAAGAAGGCGTGGGACTTGTGTCTCTCAGTGGATTTGAAGGAATATAATTTATGGTAAGTCCAAAAATTGCTCAGCTAAGGGACCAAGTAATTTGTTTTGTCACAAGAGGCCTTCCCGGAGGTCTAATTAACACCTAAGTGATGTCCATGGAGTCTAGATCAAGAAACTGACTTGCAGTGGAATCCTAGAAACCAACTGTTCTGAAGAACCAGACTTAAGCTCCAAGTGTGGGAACACCACTGCAAGTGGAGTTTGCCCCAGGATGGGGGTACGGAGACCCCATTCACCCTAAGAGACTGATAGATTATGCCAGGGACTTCTAGAGCCATTGCGGCCATCTGCATGTCTTGTCTCAAGTCCAGGAACCCAAGGGAAATACCAAGGTACCAGATACCAAGGGAGATGCTGAAGTAGAACTAAAATCCAGAAGAGAAGTGGAGACTATTTTAGATGGATGTTCCCTTAACACACTAAAAGCCCCTAAAAGGGAGAGGAGGGGACATTTCCCAGACAGTTAAGGAAGGGACCTTTGTAGCACAGGGTGTAGACTCTTAAGCAAAAATGTTGGCTTTTGGTGACTATTGGTCACAAAAGCCAAACCCTTTGGTGACCAAAGGTTTTCAACACTAAACATATGTGAAGCCCCATTCAGTTGAAGCTTTTAAGTTATAGGCCCATCAGAAGAGGCCCATCAGAAGAGGTCTGACTGCTAAGGTCTAAAAAGCTGGCTTCCTTTAACACATTCACTGCCAGAGCCATTTTTTTTACACATGTTCAAATGCACATTTTAGGGCTGAACATTGCTTGGAAACCCAAAACATATATTTTCTGAAAGCAGAAGCCATGTAAAATTAAAAAATGGCAGTTGCAATTTTTATATGTTACACGATATTAGCACAATTGTTTATCAAAGCCAAATTTTCAGTTAAAATGCATTCAAATTAACTTTAGTACAAACACAATATAATACCCAATTATTTGGTAAAATAAAAAGATGTGGTTAGTTTGAGTCAATAGTTACCAAATACCAGACATGTCAAGTCTCAAAAGTGTGTGCACCTGAAAAACTTATCCACAGGCGAGGCTTTAAAAGCCTTTATGGATCATTAATTTAGTTATTTATGAATATTGGCCCTTGAATTAATGCTCTTACTTCGGCTTGTGCGGCGATACCTAACATGTGGCGAAATTGACGTTTTCATATATAGGTGAACTCGAAGCATGCATGTACTTTCATAGTGTATGTACAGGAGGGGAGGGGGAACAGGAGGTTTAAAAATTTGGGGCACTTTTTAAGTTTCTTTAACTTTTTGTTGTTGCTTAACATTATTGCTATCACAAAAGGGGGCTGACAAACTACAGATTGTGCTTGATCAGCTTCCAGTGCTGAAAATGGAAATGACAACATCGTCCCTTTCAGGTTCATTCGCCGGAGGAATTATCAGCAAACGTATGTTTGCTGATCTCCCTCCGCTTTACCCGCTGACACTCAACAGCACAATATGGAGGGCAAAACCAGTTAATACAAACTGAGATTTAAGGAGGAAATTCAAAGTCCTGAAAGGTGAGCACAGCTTCAACCCTTTTGCTGACCCTTCCAGTGGTAGCGAGGACATCACTTTCTTTGTCTTGTGACATTGTTGGGGCCAAGCTGTTGGCTCCTACGCTCCAGCACTGCAACAGGAGTGTTGGTCACATGCTCTCCATACGGTATCTGGAAGTGCTGAGTATTCTCACCAGCTGTGGCTTCCAGTTGCAAATATAGGCATCAGTTGTAAATAGGTCATCTTGGCTCTGCTCCCCACCCAATTAAGTTTTATTCCTCCTGCTGCATTCTCAATAATGTAAAATGAACAGTTAATAAAGACAGTATGGCTGCTTGTAACAGCTACATCAAGAGGGAAAGCTGGGAATTGTGGTGTAGAGATTTTCTGTTGAAGCTAATTGATGACCTGATCTTCCAGCACCTACCCAAAGCTGAAAATCAAGTTAGACCGACTCTTACATTTTCTTCTCAACTAACCTTCACTCAAATAATTTTTTTCGGAAAATCATAAATAACACACGCACACTGCAAATTCATCAGCAAATAAAACTTCCTGTTTTTATACTAAAAATTACATTATGCAAGTGTCTGAATGATCTACATCTCTTCCACATACGCGCCACATCATCAGTGTCATCAATTCTATAAAAGACAGTTTCTGAACAACAGCTTCCTCCTAGATTCCATTCTTTCTATGAAGAATGAAACAGGATCAGCACGAAAATACAGCATAAAGAAAAGGATTAGACTGAAAATGGATATATAAGCCCTTTCAAGAGCTATGATACTGTTTTTCAAAAATAACTTTTATGTGAATTAATACTGCAAGGCCACATAATTTCAACAAAGAAAACGTATCATGTTACAGCTTTTGTAGTACATATTATTCTGGAAGTCCGTTGGACTAAATAGACATAATGTACTACTAATATCATAAACTTGTACATTGTAAAAGAGTGCTTCTCAAAAATATGACTAATCTGTTGCTTCTCTAGCCAATAAATGTATATTTTGCTAATATTGACCTTAAACCCTAAAACAAAAATGTACCATTGTAATTAGCAGTTCTTAGATGTAGTGGCTGCATTAGCTTTCTTACTTACCTCTTCCTCCAATGGTGGCAGATTCCTGTGTTGTCTACAAAAATCTAGTGCCAGGCCACCCGGGCACCAACGCACCATAGACTTGAATGGGAGGTACTGCAGGAACAAAGTATAATTCAACTCTATAAGATATTAGTAAATAGATAAAATGCTCATTGGATCACTTTACCTATTTTCTTTACAAGTATAAAAATAGCCCTACACAGGTGTATCGAATAATATTTTTCCAGATAAGTGACCATAAGTGACCCATGCATGTTAAATAAACCCGTCACAAAGCTGGGCAATTCAAACTAATCACATGTCAGGGTTCCACCTTGACTTTACTGGTTTGTAGCATTCTGGCTTGGCTGCCATTTTACTCACCGGTTTCTTTCCATGCTCGAGCAGACTCTAGCTTGTTCCTGACGACGCTGATCTCTGTGTTCCTGACCTGGTTTGGACGACTACCCACTCCGGCTCCTGACTCTGGCTTGTTCCAGTTTAAGACTCCGCTTGCTCCTGTGGACACTGTTGTTAATAAATATTTTAACTAGCACCTTTTGCTTGTCTGGTTTTTATTGTGCTCTGACATCACATGACAAAAACATGACAAAAATAAAACATACTGGGCTCCACTTATTCAGCACAATCCTATCTATTGATCAATGAGGCCACCAATCACAATAAAGTACCAATAGGAAGGGTCAAGAGGTGGAAAATTTTGGCAACCTTATTTTAGTCATGGCACCCTTTGAGGGCATGCTCACACCAGCAGCCACGCTCAACCGCACGGCTGCGGGTGTGCTTGTGCCCGTTCAGTGCCTATGCGCTCGATCAAGCCACATTGCACTGTTTCTTCTTTTTTTTATTAGAACTTTATTGAAATATCACAAATTACATTTCATTAAGTTCTATGGGTTCACTGCAGTGCGATGTATCAAACAAACCTAGAGTGCAGGCTGACAAAAAGAGAGAATACACCAGTGAGCTGCTGGCTGAAATGATTTCTGACCAAGCGAAATGTATTAAACCACAGCAGAGAAAAACAAAGTCAGGGACCTAGCTATGTGGTCTAGCAATCATACCTAGATTACAACTTTTTTTTTGTCAGGTAAGACAGTACACACAAATTTATTTTGACTGTAAGCTTAGTAGATTGCCTACATTTCCCCTATAAGTATTAGAGGAAAATCTTCCATTTAACTTGATTATCATTCTTCAGCATGCAAAGGCCATGGCTCAGTAGAATGCCATTCCCGCTGTTTTTCCTGAAAATGGAAAAAGGATATGTCACCATCCAAAGAACTGGAAGCAATGACTTACATACAAATGTCATTCCAACAGCATTACGATTAACAGGCTGTCTAATCTAGATGTCAGAAAAATTTCAAGAAATTAATCAACCCATAATTTAAGTAAAAATGCAGCTTGCATAAAGCTACTCCTCCACCTTGACAGAGTCACTGTCATGAGGCATCTCACCTATGTGGATCCTTTAACTAAAGTGTACAGGATACTCCATGGGGGATGTTATGCACACCTGAAAGATGTAGGGCAACAGCAAGTTCTCAAGAGAATGGAGCATAGCAGCCCTACGTGGCCCTTGCTGAATCGATGTAATATCAAGGTGCCAATGGATGGTCAGGGAAGGAATTTCAGGATTTCCCATGGTGTTTAAAGACCAGCTCGGGTTCACCAGGGACCCCAGTTTACAACCCCAGAGTTTACCCTGCTGTAGGCCCCATGGACCACGGAGCACATGGATCAGGAGCACACCAGGTAGCAATAGACTAAATCAAGTGGACTGCCAGCCAGGTCATCCAAGACAGCAGCCAGAGGTCAGGACTGGTGGCAGACAAACATGGTCAGGATGCAAACCAAAGGTCAGGGCAAGCATCAGATACGAATAATCAGGATACAAGCCAAAGGTGAGAACAGGCAGAAGTCATACTGAATGACTGTGATACTCCAGGTTAAACCTGGAAGTGCACACAGCCATGCGCCATAAAGGCAGATACAGGCGCTGAAACACGGGAGATAAGCAGTGCTGACACTTCCATGAAATTAACAGATACTCGAATTCAAGAAATGGGCACTTAGAGACTTGCCATAAATTCTAAGTTGTTACAGTTATTAATATATTTAGGGAAATAATTAACTAAAACTTTTATAAAGCTGGAGAGGTCAGATGAAAAAAAATGACTTATGCTATGTATGCATTCAAATAATTAAATGTATTTAAAAATGAAACCAACTTAAACAGACACATTTGTATTAATAGCAACCTTCTTTAATACTTTGCACCGCAGTATGCAGAGCACAGAGCTGACCTCCTCAGTGCACCATGGTTCCTTAATCAGTCACAGGCCTGGACCAGGCTGTATTGCTTAGCGGCAGCTTAAATGTATGTGTTTTACCAGTGCATTTAGCAGTTTGTCTGGAGTTTCACATTATTAAGTTTCGTAAAAGGTTATAAGTCACAGCAATCAAATCTCAAAACACGCTAGCCAGATGACAAAATGAAATTAAATTACGGCTGATTAGCTGCACATTTACACTAAATAAAAGAGTATTTCGCAGATAATCTGGAAGCAAAAATCCTGCAACCCACTACTGTTTAAAATGCTTACTGAACTAAAGTCTGACTGTAAAATAGAATGGTTCCTTTACAGAATCATTACATATTAAGATTCTGCTAACATTCCAAATGTCAAAGGAAGGCGGTGCTGCAGGTGAAACTCACTGCATACAGATTCTTCGGAAAAAAGTTGAGCAAAACCATCCTGCTCATGTCAGCGTTTGTAGGGGACAGGGCCACTTTGCTTGACATAGATGACTGTGAATAATTAGTGTACTAGTCATCCACTAAGGAAATAGTTTGACCGCTATCTGTATAAATCAATCAGCAAGGGTGAGTTGCATTGGCATTTCCAATATAAAAAACCTTTTGATGCATTTCCATGCGTTCCGGTGCATTCCAGACCAGAGAAAATGGGACAAGCAGTATTTCTTTTGTCTGGCCTGGAAAGGACTGTGCTGGTGTGAATAGAGCCCAGAAATACCATAGGGATACATTGGGATGCTTTTTTGTTCCGGGAACAAACTGTTCTGGTCTGGACATGATCCAGACATGGTGTGAACAAGCCCTGAGAAAAGACACAAGTCCATCGAGTTTAAAGGAGAACTATGAGGTGAGTGCTTTTCACTCACCTCATAGTTCTAGCCGACCTGTGTCAATGAGACTGTCACAGATCGGCTCAGTAGATCGGGAGGTGAGCGAACACATACCGGGTTTGCTCGCCTCTCGATCCTGTCACGGCTCTCTGCCGTGACAGGGGGAGGGGCTGGATTCCCCTCTCCCCGCTCCGATCTGCCAGCGCTGACTGGCGGAACGGACGGGGGAGGAGCGGGTACAGCTGGCTCTGCCTCTAGATAGGCAGCTCTCACTCACACAGCTGGGCGGATCCCGTCATCTAAGTCGGGATCCGCTCCGGCTGCGGCGTCTCAGTATACCGCAAGCTAGTTTGTGTCCTCCCGTTACCCTAAGGAGAACTATGGGGAAAAACACTGACCCCATAGATCTCCTTTAACCAATAGAGAAAAAATTATGACTAAATAGAACACCTTGATAAACAGAACTCTATACCCACAGCTGATCCAGAGGAAGGCAAAAACGTATTAAGTATGGTCCAATTCCAACTGGGAGAAAAATCCTTCCTAAAGCTGGCCATACACCTATAGATTATCTGCAGATTTTCTAAGGCCAGATGGAAAAAGTGCAACAGATTCCTCCATCTACGCTAAACTGTGTGGCTGGAGGAATCTCCCACTGGGCCAAGCTTCAGTATCTTGCTAGTCGGCTCCGCTGGCTGTCACAATACCTGAACAATCTAAATGGATGCAGGCATTGTTCATGTATTTTGAGAGCCAGCGAGGCCGACTAGCAAGATACTGAAGTTTGGCCCAGTGGGAGATTCCTCCAGCCACACAGTTTAGCGTAGATGGAGGAATCTGTTACACTTTTTCCAGCTGACCATAGAAAATCTGCAGCTAATCTATAGGTGTGTGGCCAGCTTTAGCAATCGGATATTCCCTGGATAACAGTCTCCGGTGTTGTTACTTCTGTTAATATCCAGTTATATTCTGTGCATTTACGAATGCATTTTTTTTTTGTTCAAATAAGGTAGTGTCTGCTGTTTGGTGAAGACCGTGTGTGGTTTTCAGCACAATACAGTGTAGAGATGGAGACTGCTGCTCTCTGTGTCATTTCTATTTTTCTCAGGCATACACTGAAATACATGGAGCCTTAAGTACTACTTTGGTATAAGTTAATAACTAACAGCGTGAGAAAATGCAGCCACCATAAGAGTTACTGACCCGGCATTCTTCAAGCAGGTGTGACCCACATTAACTGTTATGACTGGAACAGTAAAAGGGTTAAAGCTTTTTTAATCTAGGCCAGTAAGATATTTGTAAATAAGAGTTAAAAATGCTATTTGTATGATAAAAGTACTATGTGGATAACATTATGTCTGAGAAGATGTGTCACACAGAGATGCCACTTACCTTGTGCTATGTGGCGCAATGATCAGCAATGTAACTGATTTTTAAAAAGAACCTGTGTGTGTGTCTGCTTTCTAAATAAAGATTTCCAACTCTATATCGCTATGACCCACTTTGTAAATTCAACTGGAAAGGTGTTACTTCTTTGTGCAATAGCATCCTGGCCTGCTGTTATATCTTAGTAAAACCCACTTTACATGTGGAAAGGTGTCATTTTTTTCTTCCTTTGAAAATAAGAGGCCTGACGCATTGCCCTATTTAGGCATGACCCACTTTGTAAACTCCTTTGGTCAGGAGTCAGCTCTTTTCTTTAAAAATAAGAATCCTAACTTGCATGACCCACTTTCTCCTACATACTTTTTCCTCAGAGTATGTAGTACAGCAGCTGGTGCCATCACCAAAAAAACACGCCTGGCTGTCGTCAGCAAGCTCCAAGAAGTTGACGTTTAGCAAAGTGGAGAAGGCCTGAGCATGTAATTATTTACTGCCACCCATCAGAAACAGAACAAAACCCCATGCGGTCCTGATGTGGACAGTCAAAGGACCCAAGCAGGAAGTATACAGAAGACCAGAAGACTATGGGTTGTGGTGTCATGTGATCATGGCTTAAGGTAAGTAAAAAAGGGTTTTTAGAAAGGGATTTTTTTTATCCAGTGATCAGACAGTGGGGCATGGGAGTAATCACCAGTTGCCTCTACCGAACATCATCATTAGCTGCTGAGGGGGGAAAATCCATTGTCCAAAGGCACCATTCCCACCAGTACCCCACCATCAGGAACCATTGTGTTACCATAAGGATCCTCTTGAACCCCCCCAATCGCCAGCAAACCTTTGCACCCCCTATATGTCCAGATTAGAAAAACTTTACCCCCCCCCAAAAAAAAACCCATCAGCAATATACCATTAGCAAAGGCAAATTTTTTTTCATGACACATTCATAATGATTCAAGTTCAGTTTTCAGAATGAATGGAAACAAAAGAAAATAAGCCTTATCATTCCTTCTTCCCATCTAATCTGCAGGGGGAAATAGATGCTACAGTAAGATTTGGATCTGTTTCACTCATAAAAAGGAACAAACTTTGTCTAGCTTGCTCATCTCTGTGGGAACCACTTAATGGCCTTACACAGAGTGGTATCAATCAAACAGGGGTTTCTAGTTTCCCTAAGAACCCCAGCTAATAAAAATCCCAAGTGAACAAACAACTACATCCCAATCAATTAGGATTCTATGAGAGCATACTGAAGGTACATTTACATGGAGTTACTGCATCACAGCCTTCTACACTTCCTTTTTCCACTTGAGCTGTGACTTACAAGACATTAACATGACAGGTGGGCCAAAACTGCTGTAACTGGATATGAATTCTCTGTCAGATTTAGTGACGATCGATGACAGGAACAGCAAGGTCATATTTCTGTTCCAACTGTGATAAAAGAAGGTGATGGAGGCAAACAAAACCTCAGATTCGCACCAGTGTAAATTTACATCAGATGCTAAAAAAATAGAGACGCATTCAATCATGGCGCTACTTTTCTACATTCTAAAACCATATTGTTACAAAATTCTGCTTCTGTCAATTTATGTTCCGTACTATATAATTACAAGACTAGCAAAACCTTGCAAACTTTAAAAAAAAAAAATATTTTTAAAAGAGTTTCCTCTAACAATTCTACATTTTCTTTATTCGTATGCTATCCAAAAGGAGGAAAGGTAACATTTCTTACACAATGATCAAAAACGAATAGCTGCTATGCCAATTACAGTACATTGTGTACATCAGTGTATAGATCTTGTGTAGTTTAGGCTAAACAGTCAAGTTAGGAGCAAGTGTAGTGGTCACAATGCAGTTTACAGGATTCATGGTGATGTCAAGTACATGTGCACTAGAGATCAGAGTCCAGCACAAGTGAATATGATTTAGATTAGCACCCATCTACATCGTATATGCTGTGCCTCACAGGGTTCAAAGCAACCCACAGACAGCTTTCTTAAGAAATAAAAACAGGAAGATATGCCATCAGATGAGTCCTTGACATTCGCTGACTAATCAAAGGTGGTGGTAAGGTTTAGCTGGTAACCTTTTCTTCCAGACATCTGATTGTAGAGTTTAAAAGCAATTAACAAGCCTATGACACATAAGCACCAAAAGAAAATATGTAAAATGCTGCAGGTGAGTGACTCATCACAGGTTCCACTGAAAAATACTTGGGTGCTGGTTTGCATCACCGCACAACACAAATAAATCACAGCACTCTGGGCTACAGCAATGTTTCTTGTTTAACCCCTTCAGTACCGGCATGTTAAACCTCCTTCATTACCAGGCCATTTTTCAGCGCTTTGAAAGTTTGACTGAAAATTACTCCATCACACAAAACCCAAATTAATTTTATATCATTTTGACACAGATAGAGCTTTGTTATGGTGGCATTTAATATAAGTTTTTTTTAATTTTTTACTATACAAGGGAAAAAAGACCAAAAGAAAAGAAAAAAGGTTTTAAACAGGATACCTTCTATTAATAGATAATAAAGAAATATCTGAAAACCAATCATAATTTATTAGTAGGTTTATATCTGAGAATATTTAATAAAATTCAGAGTTCAATATGTAAGGTTTTAACAATGGATTATTGATACAGTGGGGAGCAATAATCTCATGTATACTTCCTGTCAAAGATATAGGACCCGCCATTTTTCTGCCTCTTTTTACCATAAAATGGCTGCCAGCATACATGAAGGTTATACAGGTAATTTATAAAAGAGGTCAAATATCTCAAGTGCAGTTAAGGTATTTAAATTTTTTTAATATTGGTAACATTGTCACGTAATGTACTGTAACTTTCTTGTATTATGTTTACTAATCCTTCAATTACATATGACAGCAGCATTTCATTTTTACTAGTGACTGTAACTTGTACAGTTTATACAGAATAATATTGGATGCACCTTATACCTTGAGTGAGATATGGCCATGGCCACTGGTCTCCCTGTTGATCACAACTGTACTTCCTGATAAATGTTGGTCATTAAGGAATCCATTATCTGATACCCTGCCAACAAGGACTCTGTCTCTTGAATGGCATTACAGACATCCAAGTCCAGGGAACAGCACATTTACCTGCTGTGTAATTTGACTTCTTAACCCAAGGAATGCCCCCTCAAGCCTTACTTCTAGTGCAGCAGGCTGCCACATTCTTAGGTTTTTACTTTGTCAACAAATAAAACCACCCAGCGGACATATGCATAGTTCACTTGGGCATCAGCATCTAAGAGAAACCCCATCTCTCCAGATGGTCTTCAAACAGAGAACTCCAAACTTGACAATTAGCCCACCTTGAGGACATATGCGTGCAGTCAAAGTCTGAAACTGACCCCTACTGCAAAGAAGAACACACTCTTTTGTCTGAATTAACAATTAAAAAAAAAAAAAAAATCCACTTCCAAATTTTTTTTACCCTCCTGGTAAACATTGACAGCATTTTAGTAATACTGTTTTCTGCTTAGTATAACGAATACCACCTATAAAAAAATATTATATCAATCCTGCAAGCACTGTAGGCACACCACTGGTATTTTCTAAATGCAGTGAGCCTATGTGCAACATCATGAGTTGGGCCTCCCCCCATAGGGCTGCAACAAAGGAGAGCTGCGCCACAACCAGCCACCTACAAATGTACATTCTCCCCCATACAAAAAACTGTCTGCAGTTATAAAGTGGTGCACCTCATGGTAGGTGTGGCCAGACTGCGCTAACAGTGGGAGGGACGTAAAGAGCCATGGTTAAATAAAAATTCAGTGTAACAGATGCATACAACACAATAATTTAAAAAAAGTAAATAAAACAATAAATTCTTCCAATGCATATACCTTTCAGTCTGCCTTAGAACACCATAAAATAGTCAGCCAGCAACTACAAATAAACAGTTTGGTCAGAAGTACTGGTGGTCAGTGTCTGGCTATAAAAATAACCCCCTTCCCTTCACATCAGAGTTTTCCCTTGACATCAAAGTCCCCTTTCACATCACATCAGGAGACCCCCTCTACACCAGGAGTCCCAACTTTTACCACTGGAAACCCCCCTATAGAACTGAAACTCCCCATCAGAAATCTTCAATCCCTCGGGCCCCCCTTCACATTAGGTTCAGGAGCCAATCTCACTTTTATGAAGTATCACTCAGCAGCTTGCTGCCTGTTGTAAAATACCTTAATGATGATCCCATGGCACAACAGATGATGGGAGTGGGGGGCTGGAAGGGTGGAGATGGTGTAGGTTTGTGTCTGTGTAAGAGGGGGTATGGCCTTGCGCTGGAGAATGGACATGGAACACAAGCAGGCGGTAGCCCCTGCTGACTGGGCTGTATTCTCAATGTGTGCACTGTGCAGTCATTGAGTGCACAGTGGATCCCATCCATCCTTGGGGCCCATATGCACCTCACACACTGTACACGCTGATGGTAGGCATCACTGCCACACCATTATTATTGCCAGCTTTAAAATCTGAATATTTAGCACCCCCCTAACAAACTGACTTATTTACTTGATAAGCTGTTAGACGATTTGTATTTATATTTATCTAATGGTCCAAATGTATTTGAAGCACAGAGAAAGGTAATATGACTATTCATCACCAGGGCATAAGCTAAAAACAGGCATGTCATTGTGATAGTATACACGATCACAGATTGCATTTCACACTTTTAAGTGTATGACAGAGACAAGGAAACACGCTGCACCAACAAGTCATTCACTCTAGTTCCAGACTAGATTACAGACAGAGATACTGCCTGCCACACAAAAAGAGTTGTGGTGAATTATTTTTCTAAGTATTTATAATATTCTAGGGAGCACAAGCTACAAGTTAAAGAAAACATGTGCCAAGAGAAAAAAATGGAAGCTACTATGGCTGATGTTGAAATGTTGATGTTGCTGAAAATAAGCGATACTGCATTTTAGAGGCATGAATTGCTTTGTAGCTACATCACAGTAGTCTGTATATTTTTTTAAAGTTACTTCCATTTACACAATGCATTAAGCATTATCATTATGATTTTTCTGCTGGGACTTGTTATTTGAAAGGTGATGGTGGAATCTGTGTTCCTATGGTTTCACCCCACAACATATTGACCTGGACTCATTTAGTTTATTATTTGTTGCTGATATATCTTTGTAAAATACTTTTTCATCCCTCCTTCTCTCCCCATGCCCTACCTTGCTTCTAGCTTTTTCACATCTTTTTTCTCTGTCCAACACACTTCCCATCCCACCATCTCCTATTTCCACTCTTTCCACCCTCTCTTTACTCTGCAAAAATCTCTTTAGGGTTGATTGATGTGTTGTATAAATAGAGTGCAGACAAAATCTGGAGCAGCTGTGCATGGCAACCAATCATCATCCACCTTTCATTTTCAAAGTTTGACTCAACAAACTGACAGGAGAAGCTAATTAGTTGCCATAGGCAACTGCTCCAGATTTTGTCTGCTCCAGTTTTGATAAATTCCTCCAATGCATTTTGTGACACTTTGGGGATTAAACAAGGAAAACAGAATACTGTGTTATATGACAAAAAGGGGGAAAAAAAGCAGCAAAAAATACAAGGTGTGCCATGAAGAGTTCCAAAAAGTCTGGATACCATGGATAATACATTATTTCCTGAATCATTTTAATAATTCCTTACGAACTATATAACTCTTGTCCATTCTATAACACGCAAATGAGCATCTACTGTCTGAAGAATTGTCTTACCCCAGGATCCTCTCCCGCCTACCTCTCCTCAACATCTACCTTACCTATTCGAATTTACCTACCTAACCCCACTCTTTTCTTTTACGTTTACTATTCCTTCTTTCCCCATCCTCTCTAAACCTGTGACTGTCCTTTTCCTGTACACAGTGGTGGAGCTCAGGTACAGAAAAGTGCACCACCATAGGTGTCCAGACATGCAATACACATAAGAGTGTTTCATACTGACACACCTCGCAGCTTTTTGTTATACACGTCAGGGCTTCCACACCCCTATGAATGAATACTCTTATCCATCGTAGTAACCTTGTCCTGCAAATGTATCTCTTGTTGATAATAACACCTTTTGTAAATGTTGAACCACTTTGCTTTAACTTGATGTTTTAATATATATGACTGGCATAACTTGAACTTTTTCTTCTTTTTCTTTGGGTGTTAAAGCTATATGGCTACAAAATGGTAAATCTTCCAAGTAATATATTTTACAACTTGAACATAAACAGTAACATGTTACATAATAAAGGTAATTAAGTAAGTGAGTTACGTGAAAGTAATTAAAACATATTATATGGGTCAATGAATATGGAATTTGCTGGCTGGATGCATGCAAATAATTCCTTGCGCTGGAAAAGTCAAACAATGTGATAGATTGCTGGCTCTGTAAAAGTGAGAAACTTCTCCATCTGCAAACAATTGGAATCTTCTCTGTGTACACACAAAACCTAGAGTATTAACTTTTGTATAAACTGTTATTATAGCTGGCACTGCTTTATCAAAAGTAATTAAACCTGCTGTTATCCTTTGTTCAGAAAGAGTAAAACAGAACTGACAGAATGATGGAAGGAATAAATGTAACGTTATGCTCTTTATTCTAAAAGATATTAAAAAAGGAAACGTACATAATTAGGATTATTAAATGATGTACCTGCTTTATTCAAGTATAGAATTTTCGTTTTTTATTAGTTCTATATGTTAAAGAGATCAGCTCAATGTAAATGATTTTCATGAAAATGTGATAATGGTTTCAAATGCTTGTTTCTATGTATAGCTTGTGATTATATATAGTATGTAAATGGAGGAAGCCATAGCTTCTTATTACATACTCCGTCTCAGGTACTCAGGCAATGCTTTCGGCTTTGCAAGACACA
This sequence comes from Nanorana parkeri, assembly GCF_000935625.1. Classification (NCBI taxonomy): domain Eukaryota; kingdom Metazoa; phylum Chordata; class Amphibia; order Anura; family Dicroglossidae; genus Nanorana; species Nanorana parkeri. Next base: position 1,664,869 of record NW_017306395.1, read on the forward strand.
TCAGTTGCTTCACTGCTCCTTCTCACAAGTCTATGAGTCAGATGACTCACTGAAAACAATGCACTCCCTGTATGGCTTATATCTTATCTCAATGTTTTGAAAGCAGTTAGGCTGAGTCTTGCAATAGCTTCTCTACTCTGCATCTACAGATTAATCTAAAAATCTCCTACATTTAAAGGAAAACGGTACCTTTAGAACAGTTGTCCTTTACATAATCCCCACACCCCACTGAATGCAGTGCACCTGGTCATATACTTATCTATCTTCTTGTTCCAGCCATTTTCAATGTGCAACCATGCCCAGCACTGCACGGCCTTTATTACATCTGGTCCCGTTCATTCCCGTGGGTATGCTGTACTCATGGCAGCCACTAGCTGTCCAGTGGAGTATGGCTTATCCACAGAAATAAATGAGGCCACGGCACACATGCACAATAAGAAAACAGGACCCAGTGGTGGGATTCTCTTTACATAGGCTGAGCAGTTCTGGGGAAGGTGTGTGTGTGTGTGTGTGTGTGTGTGTGTACATTTGACTAGGTTGGCTGCACTCATCTATGCTTCATAAATAGTTTGAAAAAATTCAAACTCATCAAAAATAACTACATATTTGTGTAAAAATCCCTCCAAAGATGGGGAAATCCCCTGTGGTTAGCTGGGTCACCAGAACTAGTGTCCCCATTGGAAGACTTCCCATCTATTCCTGTGCTGGCGACAACCCAAAGTTGGGATTTACTTTCACTTCCAATGATGATGGTCGCCAGGACAAATGGAGTGGGTGATTCTCCCTAATGGGGACACAGACAGCTATAAAAACCTGCCAGGTGCTCTAATCCCTCTCCATTCCAAAAAAAGTATCACTCGGCTGTAGATCCTCAAATCATCTCTGAATTGGTGCTGACACTGTACTTCCTTCTGGAGGGTTGCTACATTTGTTCCCCATGGTCCCTGTATGTGCTGTATAGTAGCCACCGCTCCAAGCTCACTTTTGTGATGGACTACAATCAAATATTTAGTTTGCTAATTTGTAGTGAGATTGTAGTCCATCACGGGAGCGAGCTTGGTGCGGTGGCTACTATAGAGCACACACAGTGACCACGGGGAACAAAAGTAGCCACCCTCCAAAAGGAAGTACAGTGTCAGCACCAATTCAGAGACGATTTGAGGATCTATAGCCGAATGATTTGAGGATCTATAGCCGAATGATTTGAGGATCTATAGCCGAATGATTTGAGGATCTATAGCCGAGCATCCAGATATGGTTCTTGTTAAATCATGTATACAAGCTTCAAGTGAACTGAAGAGCATTCATACTGATGCTGTCATGTAATTATAGCAAATGACTAAGCTAATTAATATGAGTAAGTGAGAGTATGCCAGAACCCTGGCTTTGGGTAAAGCTGTGTGTCGTATTGACAGGATAAGATTCTAAGTAAACTGAAGGAGGCAATCACAGTGCCAAACATTAAGCATTTGCATTCAGGTTTTTATTAAATTTTTATATTCAAGGAATAGCTCTCTAAAGTCACTATGGATACTACAAATACAAACATATAGGGTCTTTTAACATTATTTTGCTGAAGCGTTAATGCATTTGTTTGTTTATATATTACAGGTATTTAGTCAGTGCCAACAATTTACACAGTGCTTTACACAGTGCACATTCACATCAATCCCTGCCTTCAAGGAGCTTACAATCTAAGGTCCCTATCATACATGCACACATACAGGCCCAATATAGATAGAAGCCAAGTAAGGACCCTTTCACATGGGCTGATCAGGAGGGTATACATGCACGGAACACTGTTCCGTTTGTTTTTCCGGACCTTGCTGGAGTCGGGGGGCGTCCCTGGACCTCCACTTTGCTGGAGTTGTTGCGGCGCATGCTGCCCCAGGGCATATCTTTAAATACAATTAAACTCTATAATTTTTTTGCATATATCTACTGCTAGCAAGCAGTAGATATATGCAAAAACATTTAAAACATTTTTTAAAGAGATCTTTGGCGGGGAGAAGAGGAGAGACATATTGTTAAGCGCTGCGCAAACTGTTGGCGCTATATAAATCCTGTATAATGCACCAGGGAGCATGCACGTCGAACAGACCCCGTGAGACAGGAAGAGACAGGAGTCTGCGCTGGATCAGAGACCGGCAGCAGCACTGGAGGGACTGCTGAATACAAGTGCAAGGAAGAAGATGATCGGATTAAGGAGGTGCCATTTAAGGTAAGTCATTAAAGCAGCATGGGGAGGGGGGGGGGGAATTGTGACTTTAATGTCACTTTAAGGCCCTTTTTTACATGGCCGTTCTGATCAGATCCGCCTGTCAGTTATTCAGATGGACCTGATCAGAAACCCAGTGTAACTCTATGGGCAACTGGAAGTAAATGGACTAGTGAAAGTTTAGATCCCATTACCTTCGAGGAGAGTACTGTTTTAGTGGACTTGAACGTGACAGATTTGAGGACAGACGTCCACTTACATCCAACTGTCCATAGAACTAACATGGGTCAGTTTAGTTCAGTTTTTTTTTTGCATGGCAAGATGGTGAAAAAAACTGAATGGATACAGATATCACAAAAGTGACATCGGTTCCATACTGCTTTGATCAGCAAGGAATCAGTGCATAGATCCCCTGCTGATTGGAATGAGCCGCCTGTGTGAAAAGTAAGTTAGCCAGTTCATGAATATGGAGAAATTTGTCATGGGATGCATAGCAAATCTCCATTTGGAAAGAGAGCTCTCTTTGTTGTCTAACAAGTCATATTACCCTCGCTGTCCATCTCTCAGTTTGATTTGTGGCAGAATATAGTCAGACCTCAAAGTTTACAAGCCCAGACCATTGCAAATCCTCCAAATGCCTGTAATTGTCATTACAAAAAGCAGCAATGAGTCACTAAAGCAGGAAACACACTACGGTAGTAGAATTTCATTTGGAAAAATTCATTTTCACATTTTAATTTTCTAATAGTCAATGGGGTCAAATTGATAATCGAAGTAGGCAGATGGAAAATATTTCTTGAACCAACAAAATTCTAATAGTAAATGTGGTTTTCGTTAAGGAAATTCCATGTGCAAAATCAAATGTTAAAACTAAACGTATTCCTAAAATCAAGTCTCTGATGGCATTATTGAATGTCCTGCCCAGATTTTTTGTATGAACGTTAAAATGGCAGCTTTAGACCGTGTACACACGACAGTGTTTGCAATATGGTACACCTGATTTTTATTCAGCTTCTATCACATGTTTAGTAGGGATGCACTGAAATTTCGGCCGCCAAAACATTTCGGCCAAAAGTGGTACTTTGGGCAAAATGCCAAAAGTACCATAACGGCCTATAGTGCGTTTGAGAATTTAGCGCATCCCGAGCTTCTCTCTTTCATATGTCCCCTCCAATGCCCTCCTTTGCCTGTGTCCGCCGAGGCAGGGGGAAACTGAGGGGACACAGACTGGTGTCCAGCGCGGAGGGGAGAAGCTGAGATGCCGAGCGGGGCGATGCAGGGAGGAGACAGCTGTCAGAGGAGGCTGAGCTCTGCTCCTGCACCGCCCCGCTCAGCATCCTGTGACAAGCGAGTCAGGATGCCGGGTGGAGTGCTGCGGGGCGGAGAGAGCCGTCAGCTGTCACAGGAGGCCCAGCTCTCCTCCTGCACTGCCTGGCTCGGCTTCCTGTGACAGGCGAAAGAGTCAGGATGGAGGGCAGGTTACAAGTGTTCAGCGATAAGGACTGATTGCTGAGTGTTTGTAAATAACTGAGGACATAGTATGCTTACTGTGTCCCCAGTTATGAATGAACAGGAAGTTCATCACTCCCTGTTCATTCATGATTGTGGACATAGTAACTCATACTATATCCACAGTTTATGAACGGACAGGAGCACTCAGTATAGCGGCTTCCTGTTCATTGATAACAGGGACTGCAGGAAAATAGATTTAGACCCCTGATATTTCACCAGAGCCTCCAACAGTAAGAAGTGAGATACAATCCCTTCAAAGTGAAGGAAATACTCTCTTAGGCAATCGTCAACAAAACACGTCTCCCCATTTGAAGGTTTCCCTTCTATTCCTATTCTGGTGACAACTAATTTTTTTAGATTTTCCCTCACACGCCCACAGAGGTAAAAACCTACGGGGACACACACAGCGATAAAAACTTGAACCCCTCACCACTCTATGCAAAACTAAAAGAAGAAAAAAGGTTTTCATTTTAGATAAACAAAAACAAAATATGGTACGCATTGTCCAGTAAAATCCGCAAACTCAGATAAATGAGATGCAAAATAGAACACTTTGTGCTGTATCTAAAAATGTCAGAAACTGGCTAATGCTTAAGCCCTGGTTCACACCTAGGCGGCACCGTTTTTGCGCGTTTGTACGTGCGTTAGCAGCATGCGGTTATTTGCACTTTTATGCGCTTTGTGCACATTTTTATGCACGTTTTAACACGCGTACATGAAGACAGGGGTTTTGATTGGCAGCTCAAACCATTGTGGGCTATGGAAGAACGCACGTAAAAACGCGCAAAAAACGCTCACGGAAATGTGCAGCATGCTTCTGTTGAGCATTTTTGGCCAATTCCAATGAAGTCTATGGGGAGGAAAAGCACTTTTAACTGCCCAAAGAAGCTCCTGTATCTTTTCAGGCATCTGGCGTCTTCTGGCTAGGCGTTTTTTTCTGCTCAGGTGTGAACCAGGGCCATTGAAAATTATGGGATTTCTTGTGTTGAGCAGTTAAAAGCGCTTTTCAAACTGCTCAAAAACTCCTAGGTGTGAACTAGGGCTTAGGGCCTGTTCACACTGTAGCGCTAAACACACGGTACCATGCGTTTAACGCACGCTATTGCGCAGCGCACCGAGTGTGCAGTACCGTGCACTAGGTGCATTGCCATTCATTTGAATGCCACCTCAACACACCTCCCAGTGAACGTGTTATAGCGCAATGCATGGTACCACAATACCATACATTGCTGTGACAAAAAAGTAGGGCATGCACAGTAATGTGCGTTTAGTGCAACACTATAGTGTGAATGTGCCCTAAATTAATTTCTTATGAAGACTATGAAAGGAAAAGATGGTGTGATTATATTGGACTGAAACGTTTCCTATACTAACAGAATTGCCATCCATATTATTTATTCATGCATTATTTCCATCTTGTTCCATCTTTATAGAATTTATAATAAAACATAGTTTGCATATGTTACACAAGCCTTGTAATGGCTAAGTGGATTATTTATTTTAGAGACTTCTTTTGAACTAGACAGTTGTATGTATTTTGTATATTTGTACAGATTCATTCCACTAACACATAACAATTACATCCTTGGTGGTAGATAACCAAGAGCTTTTTCTTACCTGTACCAACTTGAAAGTTCAGCGCATTCAAAATCTGTGTGTGCCTGTGCTTATTTCTGGGGTCACCTCACAGATGAAGTCTTGGAGTCCTAACCACACTGCTGACAGAAACAAAACAAACATCTTACCATTCTAGTTTTTACCGCACCATTGCATATATCATTCAGTATGAATAGTAAAACCTCTGAAATATGGATGTCCTCCAAATGTCTCCCACTCCTCTCACCACAATAAGAACACTTTGCAGATTTGGCAGAGTAAAAAAAAAAAGGGCAAAAAACAATGATGTGGCAGTATGGCTACCAATCAGATATCAACTTCCATCTGTTTACAATAGGAAGACTAATGAAACTTGATTTCTGACTGGTTGCTTTGAGGCAAACTTCTGCTGCTTAACAATTATTCTAATGAGACCCCTTGCCAGACCATTCAACATCTTAAAATAAAATTGTATTTGCATTTTATGTATTTTAGGCATGTTGTTTTTTATTATTGTAATGATATTGATAACGTAGTAGTAAACCACCAACATAAATATCAGAATAGAGGGTCCCCAGGAGACGTTTCTGAAAATGTGTTCGTGTGCCCAGTATATTAGCGCATTATGGGCGTCTTACCATGCAGGCGATCCCCTGCAGCACTGCAATGTCAGTGCTCTCCTTTTCCACCTCCACTTTCTATTTCTATACCTCTATTTTCCCCTGGTCTTCAGGGTTTAACGTTTTCAGCCTCTTGACTGGTTGGGCCAGGATGATTTAACTTCTGCACATGTGCACAGGAGTTTACGGATTTTGGCCCAGGACCTTGCTGGGACTATGCACTGAGCTGTGCATGCACAACCTAGTCCAAACGCTTACAGGCAGGAAGGCAGCATTAATGACAGACTAGACATACAGAGTCTCTACTGTCATACAAATCCTAAAGGTGCCCATACACTGCACGATTCTCGTAGGAGAATCGCGGGAAATCCCACAATCGTACGAGAATCGTGCAGTGTATGGAAGGCGTGCGACCGACTTTTGTATATCGAGCATGTTGGAAAACCAGCCAAAAATCGTACGATTTTTGGCTGGTTTTTAACATGATCGAGAGATGACTGCCGAACGGGCCAGTGTGCGCACGGTCATCGGAAGCCCGCCTCAGGGGGGCGGGCTTGCGATGATCGCAGGTACGATCTGCCTGTCCAAGTCTTGCGAGGGTTGTAAAGTGTATGGGTACCTTAACGGTCAGTGGGTTTTTTTTTGTTAATTTTAACTTTAATTCCACTATGAGGTATTTCATCATATCTTGGGTAGTCAAACTCCAGCCCTCCACCTGTGGTGCAACTACACATCCCATTAGGCATTGCAGGACTCTGACAGCCACAGGCATGACTTCCAAAGGCAGATGCATGATGGGATTTGTTTCACCACAGCTGGAGGGCTGTAGTTTGCTTGCTCGCTCCTGGACTATACTATTATAGTTTCTTTTAAACAAAGCTGAAGTTCTGAATTAAAGTGACATTAAAGTCACATCCCCACCAAAGCTGCTTTAAGGACTTGCCTTAAATGATGCCTCTTGAGCCGATCATCTTCTTCTATCCAGTAGTTTTCAGGACTCCCTCCAGCGCTAGTGCCGGGCTCTGATCCAGTGCTGACTGCTGTGTCTTCTGTGCCCCACGGAGTCTGTCTGCGTGCACGCTGCCGGGCTGCGTGCATTCACTTACCCTGTGTCTCTCCTTTTCTCCCGGCCCAAGATCTCTATAGCGCATGCGCCCGACCCATGATCCTTCACGGCTGCTCAAGAATCTTCAGATCTTCGGACAGGAGCGAGCGGCGCAGACAGAGGTAAGTAATAACCTGTTTGGTAACTTTTGTTTTCTAAGTTTTTGCATGTAACTACTGCTTGCTAGTAATAGATATATGCAAAAAAAAGAAGGATTACTTTAAGTCTAAATAAGTTATTAGTAACAAAAATGGGTAAAAGTTTGGAATGTGTTTTTAAATTTCAGTCACAGCCTTGTTTGCGCTCCTACCAAGGGACAGACAGCAATTCTGTGCTGGACACTGACGAGATGCATTCACAAACCTGTTTTCACAGCAAGGTGTATAAAACCATTTTCCTTCCAAAGCTGAAACTTGCAGAAAAGAGGTAAACAGACGCCTCTGAATGCTTCACATAAACTGGAATATTTTGACCAGAGGCAATACTTAAACACGGCTCTGATATAGTTGACTGCACCCAGCTGGAAAATTCCGAATCAGGATAATATAGACACAGCTGTATCCCGCCCTACTTATATGCTCTGAAAGCATAAAATCCACTTACGCTTCAAAAAGAGGATCAGCGGCCTAACAGCTAAAGCAGGATTGAAGTGCATATGCACAAACAGCCTGAAATATATTTACAGTTCTTTTCAGCCACTTTTGTGATTTACAAATCCTTGCCACACTATATAGTCCGAGTGATATCACCACTGTTCGCTTGGGCAGCTCCCAAGCTTTCTGCGTCTTTCCTCCACCTCTATTCATATGCAGTCATACCTGTAAAGGAAGTCTGTAAATGCTTACCTTTCCTGCTACCGCATGCTGTGCCATTCCTGAGAAATCTAGTGAACCGCTAAATGTCAGTCTCGTTCCCAGTGGTGAGCGGCTTTCATTATTTTACAAGTGTGACTTCATTTTAGGCCTCGTTCACACCAGATGCAGTGCATTCCGGCCCGATTCTGGGCAGAACGCACCGCCTCGAATTGCGGGCGGCTCACTTTTTTGTGCAGTGCGTTCTGGCCAGAATTATGCATGCGGTCCGGTGGGAACAAATCCCGTGCGGCTGATCGCATTGCGGCCGGAGGGCGCGGCTACGGTGCCATTCACTTCAATGGACCGCCACGCCCACCTCCTGCCCCACAAAAAAGTGAGCCAGCCGCAATGCAAGGCAGTGCGTTTTGGCCTTCTCCAAACTCTTCACCCCTTTGTGAATAACCCTGTATAACATCAAGGAGCAGCATCCATTGAAAGTGATTTAAACAGCATTTTACACTGCTCAGAATAATTTTGACTTTAATATCACTTTAACTGCTGAGAGCAAAGAAAAATACTCAGAACTCCTAAGTATGAGCATGGGACTCGCTGCCCTTCCTCCTACATGACAACGCTTGAGCTTGGCTGGTCAGGCACCATCCTCATGTGAAAGAGTCCTTCTACCTGTGTAAGCTCCAAATTACAACTTGGCGCTTAAACTAAGCTTGGCCTCCTGTATATGCAGCTAATGGGGACAATAATAAAATCCCCTTTAGAGAATAAATTACCCACAAAGTGGATCAAATGTTGACTTATGACAGCTGCTCCATTCAGCAGTGGCAAAAGTCCTCCCTAGAGCACTAACGGAATTACCTGTGAACTGGTGAGGGCTCCGTCCAAGTGTCAACGTCACCATCTCTGCTTCCACCTCTCCATTGTAGCGCTGTAGATTTGACTGGCTGATTCCTATGCAAGCAGCCAGTGTCACTGGCCCACACACAACTTCTGCAAAGAGGTGGTAAAGGAATTGAAGAGAGCAAACGCTGTGACTAAGGACCCATTCACACCATAGCATTGCGTTGATACCGTGCGATTATTGCACACTATTGCACAGTGCACTCAGTGTGCACTACTTTGTGCTAAGTGCGTTGCATTGCCATACATTTGAACGGTACCCCAAACGCCTCCCGGCCCCTGTGCGTTGCAGTGCAGCGCATGGCACTGCTACAATGCTTGGCAGCTGGGAGGTGCATTGGGGTGCCATTCAAATGAATGGTAACACACACAAGGTGCACTGTGTTATTAACGCAACGCTACGGTGTGAATGGACCCTGAGACAGAGACCGCAGGTACTTCAGCACTCTAAGGATTATTATATCTGGTATGGTAGAATAGGATGGCAAACCTCAATGGGTCAACTTGCTGCAATATTTTAAAAAAACAGCTGTATTCCTGCATGTTGTATGTATGAAAATATGATGCTCCCTGCATGAGCGCATTCTAGCAGGATATCCAGCACCCACCTTCCCGCACTGTGACGTCACCTCAGAAAAGAAATAATAAGGGATGGAGGTAAGCGAGGACATTTTTTACCATCGGTGTTTGATTTCTTCCGATCCGAGCGTAGCTTTAATGTGAATGCAATAAACATTTGTATTTTTCAGTTTCCAAAAGGGTCAAAACTCTTATCGGCTGTTTCGTTTCTCTCCGTGGGGTCAATTTGCTAAACGTTGTCACATGTGATATTCTGGCCACGTGACCGTTTGCCATGAAATATCGCATGCCATATCGAAATGTTCAAATAATTAAAAAGAAAATAACGAAGGTGAGATAAATAAGGCATAAACTGTGAAAACATGATTAAAAAAATCACATAAAATATATTAAAGTCAATTCACTTAGCTGGAGCAGTCGGTATTTGCAGCCTGTCAGCCTGGGGCAGTGTGAAAGTGTTATTAACCTCCAATAGTAGGCAATGGAAGTATTCAGGAACACACTGCTGGAATAAAAGTTCATCTAAGCCCTCATTCACACTAGAAAAGGCCAGCACTTACAGCTCTGTGCTGCGTGCAGGGCCACTCCCGGAAAGGACAGGAGCTGCGTGTGATTAGTACACAGCCCCCGTCCTTTTCTATGGGAATACGCGGCCATATGCCGCCCTACGCTCACCCGCACTGCACGTCCGTGCTTGTGTCCGTACTCGTACGCTGACAGGATGGATCCTGTCTGCGTCCGAGCCAGGAAACCTGCACTTGGGGTGAGCGTACGGCGGCGTACTCCCATAGAGAAGGACGGGGGTTGCGTACTAATCACACGCAGCACCTGTCCTTCCCGGGAGTTCACGCAGCACGGAGCTGTACGTGCCGTCCTTTTCTAGTATGAATGAGGGGGAAAAGGAGGATACAGAGAAGAATGCTGTCGTGAAGGAGGGAATGGCACCAAATAAAAGTGTTGTTTTACACCTTGGTTGTTTTGTTTCGATGTTATAGGTGTAATTGACTGCAACCATGTGCCTTTTTTTATCTGGGAACAAAATAAATAAATATATAAAAGGTGAAAAAATAACACCTAAAATAGAAGATAAACATCTCGTGTTTTGAAGAAATATCTAATTCAGTAAATAAGAGGGGGGAACTTATCAAAACTGGAGGAGACAGAATCTGGAGCAGTTGCCCATGGCAACCAATCAGCTTCTCTCTTCAGTTTGTTCAGTTGAGCTTTGAAAATGAAATATAAAAGCTGATCAGTTACTGTGGGCAACTGCTTCTGAATTCGGTCTGCTCCAGTTTTGATAAATCCCCCCCCCCCATAGACTACTGAATTGAGCCCTGTGTCCTAGTTAGGTAGATCCACCCCCACTATTTGTGCTGCTGACCGTTGTCACAGATACAGAAAGGGATGGCAAAATTTCAAAATGGGGACACTTGTTTTTTTTATCGGCCGCCACCGCTGCTCAGGGCTGGTGTGTCAATATCAACAATGTGAAGCCAAAGGCACCCGCTGATTACACATTGTTCATGTTGACATGTCGGCCCTGAATAAGTCAATCATGAGGTGGCTGAGGACGCGTAGTTGATTCTGAATGACCGAAGGCCCGGGTCATTGTGTGCGTATACCACCACCGTTGCATAAAAAACCCCAATTTTTTAAAACTTTTTTTGTAAAATTCCTCAAGCAGCACGCTTGTGAGAGCTCTCAAACAAATGCACATAGAGTTAAAGAGGGTTTCTTATTGCATAGAAGTATTTTCCAGTCTCACATGTAAAAAAAATACTTCAGCAAAAGTATCTTTGTATTGTAAGAGGCCTGACAGGCTTCCCTGAATACCAACCTGACATGGCCGCCTCCTGCCAAATGTAGTTTGGGACGGCCATTCACTGCCATGAAAAGACAGAACATGGAGACCCGCCAAAACATGGAGACCCCCGCTCCTCTCACACACACCAAGCCTTTCTGGAGCCCTTATTGGACGGGGCTGACCATGTGACTCCATGTATAGTCAGGCAGACAGGAGAGATGCCCGACACAAAGTTCTGCTATCTTGTGGATGGAAAAAAACACATAATTTTTTTTTTCTTCTTCACAGTGTATACAAAATGTTCACATATAATGTGGACATTATGACAGGAAATACTTTAATTACAATTGGGAGGGTTTGGCTAGTTTATTATTTTGCATACTATATAAGTATTATAAACAACTAACCCCTCCAATAGAAAGAGAAGAAGTAGCAAAGCTTGAAGCACTTGGGACAAGGTTTAAAATGTATTTCCACTTTTGCAGTCAAAATTGAGCAAAATCCCCTCTTATTAGCAGGCCTTTGCAAACTCCTCTCTGTGTCAGGAAACTTTGCCCTAATAGAAAGACTTGGGACAGACAGGGCTCCCCCTAATTAACATACAATGAAATAAGCCAAGTTTCTAGATATTTAACCCTTTGTTAGCACAACTGATAATGAAATCTCCCTGCACAGTACAGACAGGGTTAATTATCATACACATTACCCACCTTGCATTACAGAAGAAAATTCAGCCCAGAGAAAGACTGTTCTTTCAGCATTGTGCATGTTTTATGCAGCAATGTAAAAACAAAATGATATATGACTGAGAACCATGACAAATATAAAAGTGGTGTTATGCCCATTTGGCTTCAAAAGTGGAAATACACTTTAAGGCCCTAAGCACACTAGCCTTCCTGTTACTGATTGCTCTCCTAGCAATTGCTGGTGAGTAAACTTCTCACCTTCTGTGGTGTCACTCGCTCACTGGTGGTGCATCTTTCTTAAGGGAGATGCTCCATAGAAATGGGTAAGGGCCCATTCACACTACAACACAGTGTGCTACATCATGTGTGTTTTCCTGCGCTCACACATTCAAAATGAATGAGCTACAATGCAATTCAGGGCATGAAAAAAGTGCAGCAGTCTGTATTTTCTCGCACAACAATGTACATGACACTGTGCGTGGTGGTGCAATGCACAGATGACAAACAAAAATAACCTGGTAGGGGTTTTTAATCGTTCTCTATCCAAAACTGAAAAGCTACACATAGACTTCAAAGCAGCATTTGTTCTCTTCCATCTTTTAGTTCACTTGTATCTTAGAAGTCATAAAATGCAGGCTGCAACTTACTGCGCAGTTCTGGAACACATTGGAGTTGGACAGATCACAGAATTATGTGCAGCACATTACAAACCCGTCGACAGGTACAGCAGTTGCTATATATGTGTTTCCACTGCTCGGTTAGGGCTTATTTACGAATGTGCAGGTTCAGGTCTGCGTGTAACCGCATCTTCCCATAGGGAGGTAACAAGCTGCTGCACGCAATTACACGCAGCACCTGTCCCTCCTGGGATCGGGTCTCTGCAAGGGCGTGCACGCCTGTGAATGAGTACTTAGAGTTGACCTTTCAGGCAATGGGAATTGAACCCACGTAGAAAAGGTTTACTGATCTGCATTTACTTTTTCCTCATTTGAAACAGAAAGGAAGTTGTTGCACAAGTTTTCAAACTGCATTTTACCATGTACAAATTGCACCATGATTTTACAAAATCATTTACACTTGTATCAGCTCAACATTTGACTCACTATGGATAGTTTAATTCCGATTAATTGTTTGTAGAGGGAGATTTTTTTTTTTTTTTTCAAAGAGAGAATCTTATATATGTACAATGTGTTTTTCTGTCACTGTGCCACTGGGAGAGAGGTGCCTAAATTAAACCATATACAATATCATGTTTATGTAGAAGTTATCAGCTCAATAAAAGGAATTAGGCTGCAAATCCCATGAACATTGTGTAAAACTCCTCCTTAAATTGAAGGCAGTAATGAATACATTGCTAAATGTTATAGCCAGCCATTAGACCTATAATATCAACATACAACCTGACCACCCTTAGGCAACGGAATCAACCATATATGAACAGAAAATGTCTAGTCCCAGTGTTTATGTAAATGGAAAGTGGAGGGTGCAATACGAGAGTCGGTAATCTGATGGCTAAAAATGTTGGGGATAAACTTTGGGACAAGATGGGAAAACCTGCTCAATGTTTTCCCATCCTGTCCCAAAGTTTGTTATCCCCAATATTATTAGCCATCAGATTACCAACTCCAACACGTTGGTTAGTTTCAAGTCATTTCAGAGAAAACTTTGATGGAAGGGTACCAACAAAGTTGTACACGCCTATACACTCATTAAACTTGCAGTTATCGGATACCAATAGCTCCCCAGATTGTCTTCTGATCCTGATGATGGGATAGACCAGTGATGGCAAATGTTTTTGAGCCAGAGTGCCCAAACTGCAAAGCAAAATTAATTTATTTACCCCAAAGTGCCAACACTGAAAATAAATTTGATATTGTGTTTTAGTTTGGTTACTGGGGTTTAAAAAACGTTCAGCATCACTGCCTTATGCAAAAAAGGGAAACACACATATTTAAACGATTTAACATTTTTTTTATTTTCTTTTTAACATTTTTATTTATCTTACTATCTTTATCTGTATTTTTTATAATTTTTATTGATTTTATAATTTTTTACTTTTATCACTTTTTATTTTTTTAATCTAACAAGCCCATGTGTGATAACATTTGGAGGTGATAGGTCTCGTTTATTAAACCTGTCTCGTCCAATACAGGAGTTTGAGTACAGTATTGTGCTGGCTCTGCTGTGATAGCAGAGATGGAATACGAATTCAACACCCCTGCCTCGGCTCGTGTGCCACTCGAGGGGCCTCTGCGTGCCCTTTGTGGCACGCGTGCCATTAGGTTCGCCACCGCTGGGATAGACCATAGTGCATGCTTACCTTCCCCTGAGCCCTGCACAGGGATTCCTACTGCAGAGGACTGCAAACACTAACTCCACTGGACTCTCCCTGTAGTGCGACAGGCACTTTGTCTCCAATAGCATGCAAGTACATTATTTTTTAATGTATTATAATGTGTTGATACTACACTTAGGTCTATGTGCCCGGTTATGTTTTATTATGCTTTTTGCTAGTACCTTTGGATTGTTCCCTATCCTTTACATCAGACTGCAAAATTGGTGCTTCACAAGCTTCCAGATACAATTTAAATGGGATTCACCACCCCTTGACCATTGTACAGAAGGAGCCCTGGTGCAATGCTAAAAAAAAAAAATGTTTAAATGTGTTTAAAACTCAGATTTCTGTTTAGGATTCTGACTTTAAATTTTGTGTCAATTTTTTGCAGTGCTTTAACTAAAAATATACTGGCTATGTTCATGTAGGATCATTCGGGATTACCACCAATTGTTGTGGTTTGGGGGCTGGCTGTGCAAGGCGAATGCCAGGCTGCTGCCCTTTTTTCAATTTCAATGCAAAATTCTCATTTGACTACAATATACCTTTTAATTTTTACAGAGCAGGCAAGCTGAAATAAAATAGCATTGCAAAACAGTAAAGACAACACAAAATTTTAAAAATAAAATAGTTTTTACTAAGTTTGGGATAAAATCAACCAATACAGAGCCTGAAAAAAGATCATGTACATTGGTAAATACATGAAGTTCACATTAAGATTTAAAAACAATCTGAAAAAAAAAAAATTCGCTAAAACCATTGTTAAATAAATACTAGTTGAAACTACAGTTTTCTTTGGTAGAGATTTCAGAAAAAGAACATTTTGTGCAGAAAGATCCATATTAGGTAACTGGTATTTTGAAACCGTTGAACTATACCTTGAAGACACTTATTGTGAGTTTTCTATGATGCCTTGGATTAAAATACTCCCGTTTCATTATTTTGTTTCATAGCTTTAGTCTATTACCTGTAAACTAAGCAGCAGCAAGATTTTTTTTGTAGTTAAAAAATAAATAAATTAAGTTTGCGTTTGTTTGCTGTTCTTATGTCGCTACTATTAAAACGCAGAGCAGATCTATCTGTGGTTCAATGTCCTTGAGAATTCGGTATGTCAGCTCTGTAGCAGATTCCACGTTGAGGTCCAGGTGACTGCCATCCTTCACACATGACAAGATAACTCATCTCACTGTCAGAAGTGCAGCCACTGCAAGTCTCTTCACGGGAGTTTGTCAGGATGTTTATAGGCGTAGTGAAACTCTAGGAGAACAGCTGTGTTCTGATCCGCTCATCTAAAGAACAGAAGAAAAACAAAAAATCAAGTATGGCCACATATTTTATTTACTATTGGCAAAACAAATTAATATCAAAATAAATCATTTAAAAATCAGACTTAAAAAAAGGGACAACTTTACTTTTAAATTATTAAATAGTATTTGAGGTTGAATAAAGACATAAGTCCATCAAGTCTAACCTATTGCTGATATTTTTTTTTTTTTTTAAGAGTACCTGTACCTCTGTATATTACGGTCTCGCAGGAAATCGTTCAAAAGCTTCTTGAATGATTCCACACTCTGGCTGAAATCATTGCTTGCGGCATCGAGTTCCAGACCCTAACCGCTCTATCTGAAAAGAACCCCTGACGCCCCTTATGCTGGAATTTTTTTCCCACCAATTTTAGGTGGTGGCCTCTAGTTTTTGTTACGTAAAGCGTTTGTTGCTAATGTTGCTGTCACCATTGAACATCTTGTACATGAAAATCATGTCCCCCCTTAATCTCCTTACTTCCAACGTAACATGTTTAAATTTAGTAGCCTTGTCTCATACAGGGGTGTGGAATTCCTATCGCCCGACGCCCGGGACATGCAGTTTCGGGCGCCGGGCGAGTAGTTTTAAAGTACATTCAGCCCGGCTCCGGACAAGCAGAGCTGAATGTACATTGTGGAGCCGCCGCCGCTCGTTTAATACAAGGGGTCTGATCAGACCACTTGTATTAATTTGAGCAGCGGCGATCGTTTCTGCTCGCACCCCCCGCCGTAGTTTTCGGGGTCGCCCGCTCTCCCGGGGACCCCGAAAACTAAGGCACAACGGCTCAGCCATAGAGCCCATAGAGCAGACGAAAAACATCTGCTCTACGGGCTCTCTGTGTGTTCTCTGAGACCGTGGCGCTGTAATCACAGCGCCACCTGTCTCGGCTGTCAGGAACTACACAGAACAGCAGTTCCGTGTTGGAGGGCAGGTTCCATAAAGAGAACCTGTCACCTCCAAACTATCACATAAGGGATTTTAATCTCCTATGTAATAGGAAGAACATTAAAAGGGGAAAAAGTAAATAAAAAAGTTAAAGAAAATTCAAAAAGTTAATAAAATATATAAAAAGATTAAAAAAAATGAAAAAGTAAAAAATAAAAAAGTAAAAAATAAAAAGTAAAAAAATAAAATAAAAATGAAACCCTGCTGCCCCCGCCATCTGCATGCAAATAAACGCATGCGTAGGACATTCTGCATGTGCTTTGAGATTGCAGCTGCCATTCCATGGTGGTAGCCAGAATTCTCTTACACACACACACAATGTGCATTAAAGGGTAAGTTCATTTTCCCAGGTAATATGGAAAAATAAAAATTACCCGATGAAATCTGGCCCTGTCTCTCCCAAACCGCCACCCCCCTGGCTATACTTACCTTTCGGCGAACAATCCCTCCCCTCCGCCAGTATGGGTGTACTATCTGTCCCCCGTACTGCTGTCCAGCGCAGTCCTCCCCTATGCATTTTGAATTTCGCTCGCAAATTGCAAGCACTCATTGGTCAACGTGGTCAGATGACTGCGCTGACCAGTGAGAAGCGCTATTTAGCACAGTAAAATATGTTTTGATTAGGGGTGCACCGATACTAGTATCAGTGCCGATACCGAGTATTTGGGCAAGTACTCGTACTCACCCAAATGCTCCGATACCTTCCCCGATATTGGAACTTACGGCCAGATAAAAATTTCCTCTGACTGGCAGTGCCGTAGGGGAACATGGAGCCAGCTTCCCGTGCAATCAGGAAGCCGTGCGGCAAGTAATGACCTGCCTCCTGGTTTTCTGATTGGTCCGGGAAGCCGGCTCCTTGCTAATTGGCTGGAAAGCCAGCTTCCTGGCCAATCATGTCATTACTCGCCACCCGGCTTCCTGATTGACCGGGAAGCAGATTTCCCGGCCAATCGCAATCAAGCAGGCCAAACAACATGGAACCGGCTTCCGTGGCAATCAGGAACCTGGGTGGGATGTCATTACCTGCTTCCCAGTTTCCTGATTACCAGGGAAGCCGGCTCCATGCCAGCGGAAGCACCGGTATTAGTATTCAGTGTCAGCTAGATTCGAAAGCAAAAAAAAATCGGTACTTGTACTCGATACCGAAAAACCGGTATTAGTGCATCCTTAGTTTTGATTAAAACAATTTTTTGTATTGGGACAAGTAGATTGTCATGAAGGACAAGTAGATTCGGCCCCCGATTTAGCCCTTGGACAAGTAGTTTTTTAAAAAATTTCCACACCCCTGCTCATAGCTCTGGTCCTCCATTCCCCTGATCAGTTTGGTTGCCGTCCGCCAGACTCTCTCCAGCTCAAGGACATCCTTTCTGTGGACTGGTGACCAAAACTGGACCGCATACTCCAGGTGAGGCCGAACCAGTGATCTGTAAAGTGGCAAAATTAAATTATGTCGTAAAGAGCCACCCTCACATATTCTGCAGAAGGTGTGCATCTAAACCTCTCTTTTTAACCTTAGTGGTTAGGGCACGTTTTTTTGCATGCTGGCTGGTGAGTGTGCTGGGAAACTTTTTGCTGTTGAACAGTAATAACAAAAAACGCAAAACTCAGGACCGTAAATGAAAGAATTTTTTTTTACTTAAGCCATAAAGTTACTTCCTTAAACTTTAATCCGCAAGACATACAAAAAAGAGAAATAGTGTGCAAACCATGCTGCTGACGACTACTGTACTTTGCTTTCCTTTAATAACCCCTATGGCAATTAAGTCAACTGATCAGCCATTTTCAACACTTACACCCCCATTCACACTGAGCGACATGGATATTGCACGTTTTTCCACGTGATTTCGTGCCGAGCGGCTTTGGAGGTACATTGAGCGATATTGAGCGACAGTGTACATTTTCTGTAAAGTAGTCACCACTCCAAGCTCTCTCCCATGATGGACTACAATCTCACGTTCAGTTTACTCATTTGTATTGAGATTGTAGTTCATCAGAGGAGCGAGCTTGGAGTGGTGGCTACTTTACAACACACACAGGGACCATGGGGAACAAAAGTAGCCACCCTCCAGAAGGAAGGACAGTGTCAGCACCAATTCAGAGATGATTTCAGGATCTACAGCCAAGTGATACACAAATAAGATACATTTTTATTAATAGTTAAGGTACTTGAATGCATTAAGATTTAACTCCTGAGTTTAGTGTCACAAAAAAAAAAAGGGGGGGGAGGGTACAAGCATTTGAACTTTGTTGAAAAAAAAGCACATAACATAAATTGTATCATTTTAGGCGTGATCACTTTTGTTTTCCGTCCTTTTTCCCCCCATTTATAGATAAAGGAAGCAGACTAGAGTCACTAGACCACCAGCAACAGTATACACAGGGGCTCTCTTAGTAAGGAAAATTGACTAGTGAAGCAAATATTAAAAAGGGATTACTTTAATGCATCAATCAACAGCACAGAAACAGAATTTTATTGAGTGAAATATTAATGTGTCGTTGATTATATTCAAGCCTTTGGATAACACCTGTTTTGCAGGGAATATTTAAGCTATATCTGGCTGCAAGCTTGTACGCCGTTAACGCCACCACCCTATCATGACACACCACACAGACATGCAACTCTTGCGTGACAATGTTCAGCCAGGAAAAAAATATGAGTAATATGTGAAAAGCATAAAATATGCATCAAGTGGGGACAGTTATCTGCTTAAAAAAAAATAAAACACACAATTATTAACTAGAGTACACAAAAGGTATATGAAGGGCCCTGCAAATCGGGACATCAGGCCAGTTATTGTATACCAATTATTGTATACCACCTTGAAGACATGTCCAGTCATCCCTTCCAAGTTTTATTTGCAAGGTCTCTGCCAAAGTTCCCTAATGGATAAGACCAGTGTTGGAAAACCTGTGAGTGGTGGTTGAGTTTCTGATCGCTCTACGGTGAATACTAGGGATGCACCGATACCGGTATTTTGGTACAGAGTACGAGTATTGATACTTTTTTTTCCTGTACTCGCAGTTACCAATTACCGAGTACCGGAAGTCCCATTCAGGAAGTCAGGTGGCGTGTAATGACTCGCCACCCGGCTTCCCGATTAACAAAGAGAGCCGTCCCATACGAATCCCCATAATAATCATATGATCCAGCATGTCTCTGCAGTGCGGATCTCTGTCCCCTCTCACCTCGGCATGTCCAGCCTGTCATTCCCGGGGCCAATCCAGCCAGGAGCGGCATTCCTCCGGTACCCAGTCGGAGCCGTCTTGCTGGCCAATCATGGAAGCCGGGTGCTGTGTAATGACGTGGCGCCCGGCTTTCTGATTAACCGGGAGGCCGGCTCCATGCTCCGTCATGAGATGACGAGGAAGCACTAAGCCGGCTTCCCGGCCAATCGGAATGCCGGGCGCTGCGTTATTACACGGCGTTCGGCTTCCCGATTGGCCAGCTTCCCGACCAATCGGGCAGCGCGTCATTACACGCTGCCCGGCTTCCTGATTGGCCAGGAAGTTGACTCCATGCTCTCTCATCACAAGTGATGAGAGCATGGAGCTGCTTCCCGGCCAATCAAGAAACTGGGCAGCGTGTAATGACGCGCTGCCCGGCTTCCTGATACAGGAAGTATTGGTCTAGGCATCGGAGTATTTGTAATACTCTATCGGCACCGATAGATACTAGTATCGGTGCATCCCTTGTAAATACATAGCTGGACTTGGTAACCAGATTCAAACCATCCCAAAAACTTCTCACTTACTTGCTGTAATCTGGTAGTGCATAGATTAACGAGCAATAACCACAATTTGGGCGATTATGTGCAATTTTTAAATCACTCAACAGCACAATTAAACCTCAGGGGATGGATCGCTTTGCCTTATAGTACTTTTATATGAGAGCTGTGACACCAAGGTTTACAGTTGTGTCTCTTATAATCAAGCAATGCTGCAATTTATGTAGCAAAAAAATGAGCGATTACTCTTCGTCACTACCTCCTTAGCCTTGAATAGAAATGAAGATGAATTGTTTAAAATTATATTATAGTGTATAGCAAAAACAGGGTGGGCAGGCACAACATCCACATATTTTAGTCAATACATAAAAGGCAGACAAGGCATGTGGGATTTTAATGGCACCCCAAACATAAGTTGAATTAAAATATAAATACTTTAATTAAAACATTTGTATATTAAAACTAAAAGTGCGTGACAATACTTTACCTATAGATTGAACCAGCCTGAGAAATAGTCTAATTTTCCACTAGGACATCCATCGGCAAAATATTGTCACACATGTCTGTTTGATAAACAAATGTTCTTAAAAGCTAATGTTTTATTATAAGTATTTAAAAAAAAAAAAAATCCAACTTATGTTTGGGGTGCCATTAAAGCAGGGCTTCAAAAATCTCAGACACCCGTCGCCATGGTGACTAGAAATTGCATGCTGGCACCTGGGCTTTTGCCAGCCTCTTTCGCATCAGCTCTGCTCCCCGAGCTTTGATGAGTATATCTGTTATTTTTGAAGCTAGACAAAAACAAGCACTGAGCCCTTGCAGTGTGAGGGCAACCCCACTTCACGGGTTAAGACATTTTTCCTGAAGTTCTTCTTTAAAATGATAAAATTAAAAAGGACAAACAAAAAAAATAAACCTATGACTGTGTGTTTTGATTGCTCAACCAAATACTGAGGAAGTAAAGGAGAGCATCAGGTTCTCACTATTCAGCTCAGTTTAATCAGTAGTGATGAATAGATTGTCAGAGGAGAAAAAAAAAATAAAAAATGGTCACCTACATGATTGCTAGCTATTCTGGCGTTCTCGGATTTGCCAATATGATCTGTGGTGCATCCTCCATAGGAAGACGATCACAAAAAAGTTTCTCTGCCTTGAGGACGGCACCCATGTGAATCTCACAACCCAATGCAGAAAATTAGGTACTGTCCACAGGAAATGCCTTACCTACAAAGCAACAAAACTAGACTGATTTAAACATACCATCTGGTGCTACTGAAAAGTGCATTCCCCTTTAAATGATTCAGCGGGTTAACCGGCAGAGCAAGAAAAAAAGTCTATGCATCATTCCTAAGCAACAGCACAAATGATTGATGACAGAGCTATGAAACCACTTGGGACCAGAAAAGGACGCAATCAATATTAAGAAGGAACATAATTAGACATCCTAATCAGTAACGGCAGAGGCACTCCCCTTCCTTAAAGCAAATGACTGTTAGGCCTAATGTGCCTCAGCATCAGTGTACTGAACAGTATTTTTGGTACAAAGGAGCCAGAATAAAAAAAACATTCACTTCGTTATTGAACAAGGTCAAATGTTAGGTCGATAGCAGATTGGACATTTCAAGAATAACAAAACACATAGCAGAACTGCTGTTGGTGCCTAATCAATAATTATTGAAAATTGGTTTGATTGCTGACCTACGTCTGAGTTTTGCGATATCCCTATGGCATGTTTAGGGTAATATTTGTTATTAGATACTCGAGAACTCCTAAAGCCGAACTTTACTTTAAATTAAAGTTCAAAAGTACCGAAAGAGGTTTAGCATTACAACCAAGCGAAGGGAGGTCAACAATGGCAGCCTGCATGTTTATTCTGCAACAAATGACTTCGAAAAGGAAACTATGCACAAGAGAAGGATGGGTATGACCACTGCTGAGCCCTCCTGCAAATGCAAGCTCTCTGGTTGTCATGTTAGGACAGAAGGTGGAAACATTAATATGGAATTTAGGAGTCAGTTCCTCTGACAAAGAGAAAACTTTAACAGTTAGACACCAGTTGTCATTTCTAAAGGAGCATTGGCTACCTGGTTCCTTGGATTTCCCCAGCTCTGTGCTAAGCCTACAGGTGAAACTCGAATAATTAGAATATCGTGCAAAAGTAATTGCAGTAAGTGCTGCAAAAAGGGCCCAAACCAAGTACTGAGTACATATGCATGCGTGTACTTTTCAGAGGTCCGATATTGTTCTATGTACAATCCTTGTTTTATTGATTGCATGTAAGAATCTACTTTTTTGAGGTTGTGGATTTGGGGTTCTTGGGGTTTTCATGAGCTGTAAGCCATAATCATCACAATTATGACAAATCACTGCTTGAATTATCTTGCTTTGCATGTAATGACTATCTCATATATTAGTTTCACCTTTTAAGTTGCATTAGTGAAATAAATGAACTTTGCACGATATTCTAATTATTCGAGTTTCACCTGTATAGCTGGGAGGCTTTCCAAATCATTGAACAGGAAAAAGTAGTCAGATCTGGAGCCAAGACTTTACTTGCTGTCTAGTTGTTCCGGGTCAGAGGCTCAAAGCATTTAAGCTGGAGAAAGCCACTCAACTAGGTTTTTTAGAATAAGGCCAGCAACATTCAACCTGTTCAAGCAGAGTATCCTTAATGGCCACTGAAATGTCTTCATTGAACAGGGCAGGGCATAGCCAAGAGGTCAGGGATGTCATGCACCTATCAACAAAGGGGGAACTACATTTTAGACACATACAGTAGAGAGTCACTAAATAGCCAATACATTATAGCGCATGATTTTAAATGTTTAATACTGCTGAAGAGTCCTGGATAAAACCCCATCTACCATTAGTTTGGTTGATATGTACCTGCAGCTTTTACATTAGTTGCTACGTTGGCAACTTTTCCAAGCGATGACCAGTGGTACCACAGCAGTCAACAATGTAAAGAAGTCCAGTCTTCTAGAAAAAATCCACTTAGTATCCACTGTTTCCCCCCACTGTTTCCCCCTCAATTAGCCATTGTAGAGGTGAACTGTATAGTTTGAGAAAATTACATATGAGAAAACGAGAGACTCCTAAGAAAAATTTACCCATACAGTCCAGAGGGCTTGAGATGTTGCCCAGTGGTGCAGGAGATGTTGTCACTATTAAGCCTCATTCACACGTCGACCTGAACTTGTACATCCATACAGGCAAGAATGTACAAGTTTGGGTTGGCGTGCAGTCGTATCCTGTTTGGCCACCAAGTGCGTTCCTGGAGCAGAGCAGTAACAGACGGAGCAAAACTGCGTCCAATGTATTCCAATGGTATTTCTAGCTCCAGTTCACATCGCAGCGTTCCGTTCCAGAGCAGGTAAAAAAAAAAACTGCAGCAGGCATTTTACCTGCTCTGGAACGCATCAAAAATGCATGCAAACGCCCTGGAACGCGCTGAAAGCCCATTTTAAACTTTTAAAAAATAATATTTTTTTTTAACCAAAAACAGCCCGGAATGCATCAAAAACAAGGCACAACCCACTGCACCCCAACCCAAACTCATGCATATCTGCTCTGCATTTGGTGTGAACAAGGCCTTACAGAGAAAGAAGTTAGAAATAGCAGATGTGTGGCAGATCAGGAGGTATTTTTCTTTATAGTTTTTGTTTTCCCCGCCATATGTTTTATTGCCACTGATCTCCATTATCACAGAGCCTCAAGGCGTCATAAAAGCCTCTAGAAAAAGGACACATTTGTAATGCAGCACATGGATCTGCACTGTAGGTCCCATACTTACAGGTATCAAAATGGGTTCTTTCTTTTCCCCGACTCCCTGAGGGTTTGGGAAATTAAAATATAAGCCCTAACACAGCTTTGAATGGCCTCGCATAATCCTTGGGACAGGGAACAGCCTAAAACACAGTCCTGCACCCATTAGGGCCATTCGTCTTCTGAATAATAATAAAAAAATTAAAATAGATTAAGCTTTTAATGGATGTATGAAATCCTCATATAAGAATATGCTGCTTCTGATCTATGCTGACATATCCAGAATGTGAGTACATCTAAAAACAAAAAATCAATACCCACTCACAATAAACCAAGGCTTTCAAAATAGAAATAAATTAACATGGAAACAAGCTTCGGTTATCGGCGGTATGATATCGTGCTCGGACCACTGATAAATAGCAGCGAAGCTACACAAAATAATAAAAAAGGTTTTTGGGAGGGTGGGAGTGCATTGAACAACTTTTAGCCAATATATACATCTTTCTGTTAGCGATTCACCCAAAATCTCTTTTCTATATCTTGATATGAGCAGGTGGAGAATATTTACTGTCCTTGGGAAAGGAATGCCGTTTCTGGATACCATTTCTAAAACAGGGTCATGCAGAAAAGCTTTGTCATGATCCTAAGTAATGAACCTTAATAGCTCAGCAAGATGATACAGCTAAAAGACAGTAGAAAGCAATGCACTTCATAAACCCTGCAGGAAATTGCATGCAAGGCTAAAAAGTCATCTGAAACGCATCAAGCTGCTTTGGACTACAGACACTCTACTGAGCAATATCTACATTTAATAGGACTTCATAGGAGGAACCCCAGGGTGGACAAACAAACATGTCTGTCCAATCTAGGAGCCAGCAGGATTTTTTTTTTTTTTTTAAGAGTTAGTGCTATTGACTACAACTAGAAGACCTGAAAAGTTGGGCACCAGCTGTAATTAAGGAGCACTGCTACCTGGCTCCTGGGTGCCCATCACAGATTAAAATATGATTAAACCTTTTCTGTAAATACAAAACCTTGCATGACACCTCTGACTGCAGGGATTTGAATGTTTGTTCCTTTGTGTAGGCTTGATTAATAAAAGATATCAGCTCCCATGATGCAATAGGGCGCAAGCAATGAGATGGTGTCAGACACCAAATAAGCTGTGCTTGTGCATAAAGCAATATTTATCGGTCTGTTATATTAAAGCTGAACTTTAATTCAGGCATCAATCCTGTACGGAAATTGCTTGCTCTGATTCCACTGTGCACTGTGAACTTCTCACAATGCACATTAGAAGCTGCAGCAAGTCAGAGCCTGTGTGATTTCTTTCTTGGAGGATGCCCTGCATCATCTAGCTCTTTCCTTCCCAGCTCTACTGCCCATTTCTGTAGAGATTCTGGCTGCACACAAACTCACCGCAGCTATATTAGCCAGTTTGCATGTGGAAATGGTACAGAATGCAGCTGTGTCCAGAGGTGGCATTCAGCAAAGTATCCATTCCAGATTGCCCATGTGAATGCAGCCTAAAGCTGGCCATACACTATGCAAATTTCGTCCGGTTCATCGACATTCATACAGTGGGAGCTTAGATGGAAAATCAGCAGCAAACTCCATTCGGGTATTCTGATAGTAGCCGGCAGCCGCTGTCAGAATACCATAAACACAGCAGGGGATTCCTCCATCCAAGCTTGTAAGTGTTGATGGAGGAATCCGTTATATTTTCTTCATTCAGCCTGCAGGCTGAGAGGTTATGCAGAATGGTGGAGTGAATGGGAAAAGGCAGGATTGTCCCTCTGCAATTGAAAATCCCTACAGCCCAGAATATAGTGACGTTCCAATACTGATGGAAGGGTTTAGAGCAAGAAAACTGTTACAGAAGCTTGCATTGGGCTCCTAGTTGGGTCCAAGTGTTCTAGATTGATTCATATTTATCCAATGTGTTTATTCTTCATGTCAAATTACGTTTATGAAATATCTCACTAATGTAGATCGAGTTTAGCTGGGAAGCATCTAAAATCTGGCATGCAGTACCGGAGATGCGGCCTGCAACCAAAGTACCAAATACACACACAACCATGTCTACCGTAGAGATGAACAATCTATATAATGAATAGAGCTCACTGTGTCATAAACGCAGAAGTACTAGATGTAGAAGAGGTTTACGAGAACTACAACAAATGGGTTTCTTTTTCAAGGCAAAATAGAGGGAAACCATGACCAGTAATCTGTGCCACAGAAAGAGGATATCCTGATACTTGGACTCATCCTAAGCCAACTCATAAGGAATCACTATTTACAAAGCATACACATTAAGAGAGAGCGGATAAACGCCTTCAAATAAAAGAAATATAAAAGAAAACAAACCCTGTGCATTAACACCTTGAGCAAATATACAAATGAAAGTTTTATTGGAGTTATGGATTCTTCCATTCAACTGTTCCTCCTTAGCAATCAGGGTTGCAAAGCCAAGTTTTATAAAAAAAAATAATAATGATACAAAACTGAAATTGGTATAATAGCATTACAATTTACAGCACACATGCCTGCATGCTAAAGTGCTCTGTGCAAACAGGAGGTTGGGGGGTGTTGGAGCCGGTTAAGTCTACATTTTAAAGGGACACTAAACTTGGGAATTATATCTTACTTTTGCTCCCCATGGTTCCTGTGTGTGTTGTAAAGTAGCCGCTCCAAGCTCACTCCCATGATGTACTACAATCTCAATACAAATTAGTAAATTAAACTTGTGATTATAGTGCACCTGTTCTGTGTTTTGTTGCATGTTGTCAAGATTCCTGTGACTCCCTGGTTGAGAGGACAGCCCCGTGGTTCCTAGTATTGGTGGAGTGAGCACCAGTGCCATTGGTTTGCGCCAGCCTGAATCTTGCCTTTTTTCTGAATACAGGTATATTTTGTGCCTAGCGCATGCACAGTACAATATGAATATTTGTAAATAATTACATTCACGGCTAGACTTTTGTTTGGTCAGATAAGAAATGATTGTCCTCGTCACTGTGGTTGAAAACAAATGCCGATTCGACCTTACTAACCATCAGAAAATCAAACGAACATTCAAAAGACGAAAATTCTACTGGTATGGCCAGCTTCACTAACAGAATACACTCTTGTCCATCAATTTGTTCTTTTCTTTGATTATCTGTCATCTTTTCAGTTGTCCACAATATCTGGGGGTCACAACCCGATATTCTGAAAGCAATCTTTACATTGTGCACCTCGGAGGGACTGTAAGCCTACCCCTGGTGCCATAGACAGTGTATTCAATACCAGAACATGCTATTAAAATAGTTCTGAACAATATTTTAAATCGTACTGAAGTCAGATCTCATCATTAAAGTGACACTAAACTCAGGAGTTAAAACTTAAAAATGCATTTAGGTACCTTATCTATCAAAAATGTATTTGTGTATCACTCGGCTGTAGATCCTCAAATCATCTCTGAATTGGTACTGACACTGTCCTTCCTTCTGGAGGGGGGCTACTTTTGTTCCCCGTGGTCCCTGTGTGTGTTGTAAGGTGGCCACCACTCCAAGCTCACTCCCGTGATGGACTACAATCTCAATACAGATCAGTTAACTAAATGTGAGATTGCAGTCCATCATGGGAGTGAGCTTGGAGTGGTGACTACTTTACAACACACACGGGGATCGAAGGCAGAGTGATACACAAATAAGATACATTTTTGTTAATAATTTAGGTACTTGAATGTATTTTTAAGATTTAACTCCTGAGTTTAGTGTCACTTTAAATTGCTTTCACTGCTCGTTTTATCTTTGAATTACAACTGATGTCAAACCTCATTGATTCTTAGCTGCCCTTAAAGGATATCCCATTGAAGTCGTGGAGCTTTTCATTCAGGCAATGCTGTTCACCACCAGACTAACTGATGTGTGGAGCAGTCAGAGGCGGATGCTTTGAGATTAACCCCTTCGTGACTGACGACGTACAGTGTACGTCGCCAGCATCGGATCCTTTAGGGAAGTAGAGGTGATGCTGCACATCAATGTTCCTCACAAAAGAAAAAAAGTTGAGTATCAAAAGATCTTGGTCACTGGAGCAGTTTATTAAATGGCATGTATGTGAAAAGACGTAGCCTCCACGCCGTGTGTAGATAATGTACGTGTGGCATTATAGAACAGACCTAGCCAACACCTGTAATTCAGGCTCTTCCTGCTCTAGTCACCTTTATATATCCAAGGACACCTTTTCAGTAGTATGAGTGACAAGAACAGTCAGAAGGCAGGAAGGAAGGCTGCTGCATCAGTTATCTCTACTTCTTCTGCTGTCTTTCATTGGTAACAGATATGCAGACAGCTGTTGATGACACACACCAGAAGCCCAAGCAAGTGTGACTACTGCCTTACAACTATTCCCTTAAAATTGCTAACTGACACCATTTTTACTTGACGTGTTCTAAAATCATCTGAATCATTCTAATACAGAAACAGTTCTTTTGTGCTGGAACCAACATGTCCTCTTCAATGTCATCAAAGAAGTCAGCTTACACCAGCACCTACCCCGACTAGATTGCAAGCCCTCAGGGGCAGGGCCCCCCTTCCATCTCGTCTTGAATTGTATTTGCAATGTCTTCCTTATATTGTAAAGCGCTGTGTAAACTGTCGGCACTCTATAAATCCTGTATAATAATAATAAATAATAATAATAATAATAATAATAATAAAACACATAGATGATGGGTTGCATTCTTGCTTGAAAATGCATCAATACATTAAGAAGAAGAAAAAAAAAAGAAAAAAAAAGAGAACACTGCATGTAGGTTTTACTGTCTGGGATACAATAGGAAATACAAAATGTGCAATTTAATGGTCCAATTATAATTAGATTAAAAAATACTGGACTTTTCACAGCTGTGCAGCAATATTCCCTAGCAAAGCAGCGCTTAATCTTTACACACGGACAGGAGAAAGACCCGTCATAAACCTGGCCATTTCAAACCAAGGACAGAATGACAAACGCGTTAAACAGAGGCTAGCCTTAGTGAAAGCGGCATGCCAGTAGATTAAAAGGTGGCCATACATTGTTAGATTTTGGTTCAGAATTTGTACACGAACAATCAAACCGTTGATGGTACAGCATTGATTTTTGTTTTTGCTAATGTGAATGAAATTTTCGTACGGTCGGATTGAAAAATCTCTGAGCAAACAAAATTCGATGAATGAGGGGTTTTCGTTCACAATCTCCCCAAGAACACAGCACACGTGCAAAAGGAAAGCCGCCTTGGTCAAACGATTCCTTTCTCTGCATAGGTCAAACAAAAATTTCCGTTCACCAAAATTTGGTTGGTTAGTATGGCTAACGAATGATTTCTGAAATAAAAATTTGACTTTGCTTAATGGGGACTTCTAGGTAGAATTGAACGAGGGATTGTGGCAGAATCTAAAAAGAAAATGTTAAAAAAGAATAACAATGTATGGCCACCTTTAGGCCTCAACAACACTAGTCAGCTGCATTTAAGCTAAAGAGAAGTTATCTGGGGAGTATAAACAACTTTGTTTCCCAGATGACTTTTTCCTGCGTTTAGTTGTCGCAGGGCTAAATTTAAATGCGTTAAACCGGGTCTACATGGACCCAGAAAATCCTAGTTTGCGTAAACACTTCTAGACTGAATGCACCTAGATGCTACTGGACATCTTGGTGTGCATTCAGTCATAGAAAAGCATTACATGAGTTCAGGTGCGTTTAGAAAAGGGGTTCCAAATGCATCTGAACCCAACGTTTTTTTCAGCATAGTGTGCTTGAGGCCTAAGATGCAGGCAGCTAAAATTCTATGCAGTGCAAACCGATCCCCTCCTGAAGACTTGTGCACACACAGGCAATAGCAGCCATGTTTGTTACATTTATATACTGCGCAAACAATGCAAAAGTCAATCTTATCTTTGGACAACAGTAAGGGCCTGTTCACACCATCTCGCAGTGGTGCCAATCATTCTGAATGACACCTCAACGTACCATCCCAGCAAACCTGTGTTGCAGTGTAGCCCAATGTACTACCGTGAATTGTGATGCGCACTGCTGCTGAAAATATTGCACACACATTGTGGTGCATTAGGCAGCCGATTCAAACAAGAGATATTTTCCTGCACACAGCTAATGCCAGTCATACACATTAGAAACCAGTGCAGCCACAATCTAAATCACTGGAAGTTGTTTGTTTTTGACGTATGCGCATTTCATTTCCAGCTGGTAAAATTATTTTAAAACCTCCAAAAATGTACAGATATAGGGATCGTTAAAATATATATGTGTGAATGGCATCAAAAACTCAATTATGTAGTAGTCATTTGCATTTCATTTCTGCTGACAAT